>NC_079169.1:91689233-92001733 GCF_947568905.1 Ostrea edulis
TGTTTAACGACCCGCTTGAGAAATCTTCACTCATAAGGGGCGGACTTCATTTGTCCAAGATCGGCGTACGCCGAAATGCGCCGGTCATATGACCGGCGTAAAACGGCGAATTGGCAAATGAAGTAAACCGGCGGCGTGAAACAAACATGGATGAACATGATGTTGTTACAACGGTTGCCGCGATGTAACAAGTTCAAAAGACACACTTTTCTTTATCGGCGTTGCTAGAATTCCTGCATACATTGAAATAAAAGATGAATAACTGTTAAATATGTACCGGTAGTAATGCAATTTCATTAAAAGTACCACGAAATACACATTTTTTCGTAGTTTCTTGACAATTTCTTTTTATCTGCCAGCATGATAAGTAATGCATTGTGCAACCTCGGTATACTTCGCATATGAGCAAAGTTGTGCAGTATAGAGAAATTAAACGTTATATTAAAGCTACGAATGAACATTTATTTAATCAATGCATTCAATCAATGAGCATGCCGATCTATTAACAAATATCTACATTTTTTCATCTCATAACATCATCTTACCGTGAGCTTTCCGCCATTCTTGAAAAATCGGCGAATTCCACGCCGGTCTTTCTAAACCGGCAAGATCGGCGTACGTCGGCGAACTTTTCCCGGACAAATGAAACAACAAGCCGGGTAACCAAAGGTCAAGCGGCGCATTCGGCGTACGCCGGTTTGACAAATGAAGTCCTACCAGGGAGACGGTGTCAGTGAAGTGCTACAAAATCTAGGCCTATGCTCGGCGTTTACGACATTTGAGCAGGTACGGATCTTTATCGTGCCACACCTGCTGTGACACGGGGCCTCGGCTTTTGTGGTCTCACCCGAAGGACCGCCCCATATAGTCGCCTCTTACGACAAGCACGGGATACTGAGGACCTGATTCCATTAAAGTAAAAAATTCTGGAGCGTGACGTCAAACAACATACACTCAATCAACCCTTCACAACTACACCAGATTGTAGAAAATTAAATAGATAGATAAAACAATCTTGAAAATCTTCTATGAAGTCATTTTGCTAACAGTGTTGACACGTTTTTGTAATTTATACATCGGTTTGAATAACACCCTTCAAGTAGTAACACATTCTATATCAATACAAGGGACGAAAGTCTCCATGTTGGGAATACTATCTCCACTTGGTGCGAAAAGGTGATCAATGCAAGGTGAAGATAACTAACAGTGATCAATCTCATAACTCCTACAAGCAATACAAAATAGATAGTTGGGCAAACACGGAACCCTGGACACACTAGAGGTGGGAGCAGGTGCCTAAGATGAGTAAGCATCCCATGTCGATCGGTCACAACCGCCGTGAGCCCTATATCTCGATCGGTAATCCGTAGTCAAAATCGGTGTGTAAAGTGGTACTTCATTGGTAGAATACACCAGTTTATATTATCATTATAATCATATTGCATTTACTATTAATAGAAATATTTAGATTTTAAAAATGATTAAAAATAAACGTTTATTCGTTATACATACATAAATACCAAGGATAACCCTCGAAAGCTTAATTCCAACGGGGTTCTTTGATGCACAGATGTTTGCGCTAGGGGATCATTTATGTGGGAGGAAACATGTAAACATGAGTACCCGGAGGAAACCCACGTGTCCGAGCGGGCGACCGCCATACCCTCTCACATACAACCACTGCCGATCACGGAGATAGAACTCGGTCGCAGCGGTGAGAAGCGACAGCGCTACCTCTGCGCTACCCGGAATAAATGTATAGGTTGATTGTATATCGATGGAAACATCCGTGGGGATCCGGGTTAGAATAGGTCCTCAGTATACCTTGCTTGTCGTAAGAGGCGACTGGTCAGTCCATACAATCCATCAAGGTTTTTACGATCCGAAAACGCCATGCTTATTCAAACACCAAACGTATGGCGACAGAAGGTTTGACAAAGCAACCGCCACACTCTGGAATAAAATTCCAAGTTACATCCGCAACGAAAATTCTTTCGAACTTTTCAAGAAAAATTTAAAAACTTCTTCAGACTTGCTTATCACGATTTTATGTAAGCCATTTTCAGTGACAGTATTGATATTCTTTTTTATGAAACCTTTTTGTATGTATTTTCTGTAGTTTAATCACGATTTTGTGTAAGCCAGTGCTAGAATTCATATTCATTTAATGAAACGAATATTTTTTTTACACTGTTTTAGATATGTTCAAGTTTTAATTGTAGCTTATTGTTGTTTTAATGTAAAGCGCTTAGAGTAATTTTTTTAAATTATATAATGCTCTATATAAATACTGTAAATAATAATATGGGACGGTCCTTCGGATGAGATCGCAAAAACCGAGGTCCCTTGTCTTAGCAGGTGTGGCACGATAAAGATCCCTCCCTACTCAAAGGCCGCAAGCACAGGGCGTAGGCCTAAATTTTGCAAGACTTCACCGATAATTGTGACGTCTCCATAGGACTGAAATATTCTCGACCGGTATGTGTTCATATTGATTTTTATTGATAAGTATGATACAGCATTTATATGGAGAAATATAATACAATGAAAACAACAAAGGTTCAGTACTGACAAAATATTTGGTTAACGTAAATATGAAAATTGACTTGTCGATGGTAGAAAGGCTTTTCTATGAAGAACATGTATTTCCACGGTGGATTTCCGAAAATATGTCTCTGTACATATTGACAGTGCTTAATCGCATACTTAAGGAAATAGATATATGGAGAGGTTTGTTGGAACGGATATTGTTGGACATGATACTTACACTTAACGTGGCCTTCCTTTTTAATTATTTTCTCTATAATCCATCAATATAACAAGAAAACCAATAGCATACCAAGAATTTGCTCCATGCTCGCGATGTCGAAATAAACTTAGCATTTAGTCTCTAAAATCAGTTTTTCCTTTCGGAAAAGGTTAATATACTTTAATGAGTTATTTTGGTATATGATTTTGAAAAACGATTACAGGTATTGTGTTCTGTAAAATATTTAATTCTTCTAATTATTAACAGGGGGCTTTTATGTGCATATATTCATTAAATAGCAGTTTCATAAACACAGGACTTAGCAAAATCTATTATTTTCCCAAATTTGTAATGAAGATAGGAAACAGTGATCAATCTCATAATTTCTATAAGGAATACAAATTTAAGAGTTTGGCAAACAAGCACCCCTGACACACCACAGATGGGATCAGGTGCCTAGTAGGAGTATGCATCTCCTGTTGACCGGTCGTGAACCCTGTATCTTGATAGAAAAAAATCGATAATGAGAATTGGAATAGCAAAAATCTTTCCATTAAGGTAACTCCATACTCGCAGTTTTATCTGATACAAGTTTAAAATGTGTATTTATTTCCATTCATTAGAGTTAAAACTAACAAATTATCAAATGAAATACATAGGTCATCACACTTTTTAAGATGTGAGACGTACATAAACAGAATCATATATCACCATCAGAAAATTGCAATTTTCGTTAAAATTTCATACAAACTGGTTATGAGGATATAGTAGCATTTATAACAATTTCATGAAACTGTATCTTCACTAAAATATACAAAATGTCTGTAAAAAAAATAAAGGAAATCTATCGCATAATAGACTTGATAAAGAAATCAATAGAAACAGAGTTATTACCCTTAGGTTTCAATATTTTGAAACGTATCATTGATTATTCATCTATAACTTAAGACTTTTGAAATATTTTATTTTAAACAAGATTTTTTTTACAATAACTATAGGAAAAGACTCCAACAAAATTTATGTTCTTATCATGCATAAATCTAAATAAATCATTGATTTTGTAAAATCTGATGACATCACGGGAGGGTGGAATCACTTTAATATTCATAAATAACGTTACAATAGTATTGTATTAGTACCCTGTAATTCAACAATCTTTTAAGTAAAGCTACACATTATCACAAATCACATACTTTTTTTCAAAAGAATAAGACAATGCTATTTAATAACTTTATTGAGGCTTTTTTCTTCTTTTTTTGAAATGAAGAAGGAACGACCTTCACCTTCATTCCGTGGCTTCCAAGTCACAGCGCAGCAAAAAATGTAGGCCAAGACGTCTTTGAAAATGTTGTAAATCATAAGAAATTTTATGCAAGGCAGTTTCCTCAGATTTTTCATAATTTTTAACGGGTCAGCTGTTAAACTGTTTCACGGTAAGGAAATACTTTACGATTGTCTGGAAAGAGAAGAAAGCCTCTGGTTACAAGAAAGCCTCTGGTTACCTGGATGTTAGCTGTAAGTAGAGAAATCATTTGGTAAGGTATTGCTAGAATACAAAATAATAATTTAGCTATTTATGTGTAAAATACTTGAACAATGTTCCAATGTTAATACTCACAGAATTTCTTCATGATGTCAAATCATTAATTTGATATAACTTAATCCAGCGTTGTTGAGGTAAGTTGATTTTTGTTGTTCGGTACATTGATTGAGATATGAGGAGAAAATTCAATCTGATATTACGAAAAGGTGAAGAGAACGAACCGTGATCAATCTCATAACTCCTATAAGGAATACAAAATTTAACGTCGATTTCTATCTGAAGATTTAAAGTATATCTTTTTTAAAAAATATATTGACGCAATTAATCGTACGTTCTTCAGTATCGTAAGTCCTTTTTTTTTTTTTTTTTTTTTTGGATAACTTGTTTTAGCATTTCGAGACAATATGGAATTAAACTATGTAAAATACGCATTATTGCTTTGGAAATTGTCTGTTCAAAAATATTTTTGATGATATTGCCCCTCCCAAATAATGCACCATAGTGCTTAAGACAGTTTCGTAGAAGCAGCACGTCTTGGTAAAATACATTGGGGTTGAAAATGCAATTTCAATTTTTTCCTTTAAACCCGACATTGATTTCACTCATGAGCTACACACCATTTTCCATAGTTGACCCTTTTTTATAAATGGAATTCCTAATGAAAATTAATAATTGGAGCTAAAACAAAAAAAACACTGGGTGGCAAGTAATTATTATGTCTCCGAACACAAGGTGTCGGAGACATATTGTTTTTGCTCCGTTTCTTATTATTCTTATTATTATTTTCTTCTTATTTTTCCTCTTCTTTAGTGAGAATTTTTTATGTCTCCGAACACATAGTGTCGGAGACATATTGTTTTTGCTCCGTTTCTTATTATTCTTATTATTATTTTCTTCTTATTTTTCCTCTTCTTTAGTGAGAAATTTTTAAGTCTCCGAACACATAGTGTCGGAGACATTGTTTTTGCTCCGTTTCTTATTATTATTTTCGATTTTATGAACGTGTATTGACTGATCCACTTCAAACTTTGTGATAGGGGGTCATGAGGAGGGGTGCAATCAACTTTCCAAATTTTCAAAATGGCCGCCAAAAACGTAAAATAAAATATAAAAATCAAGGTTGTCGGATTTCAACCAAACTATATCTAGGGTAATTTGTTGATCCCGAGTCCATTCCCACCATCAATTTTTTTTGAGCCGCTACTTTCAAAATGTCCGCCTTATACCGAAATATTTTAAAGAGTTAAAATCTCAATACATTTGGGTTCTGGGGTCAATTGAGGGTCCACAGTTCATTTTTACGCTAAGTTTATATTTTGAATGAAACGGATTTCCCCCTCCCTTTTTACTTCGTTAAGGGCGAAAATAGACACTGCCAGCTGTCTGGTTTCACATCGTGATCTCTAACGTATTGTTGATCTTGCCGTACAATTTAGAACGTGATCCAGAATTAACTAAAATTGCTGTCCACCTAAGTACCCCCTTGCTTGTCGTAAGAGGCGACTAAATGGGGCGGTCCTTCGGATGAGACCGTAAAAACTGAGGTCCCGTGTCACAGCAAGTGTGGTACGATAAAGATCCCTGTCTGCTCAAAGGCTGTAAGTACCGAGCATAGGCCTGGAATTTACAGTCCTTCAGTGGCAATGGTGACCTGGTTATATGAGGGTGTCCGGGCAGCGCAGAGGTAGCGCTCTCAGTTCTCACTGCTGTGACCCGAGTTCGATCTCCGTGATCGGCAGTGGTTGTATGTGAGAGGGTATGGCGGTCGCCCGCTCGGACACGTGGGTTTCCTCCCACCTAAATGACCCCCTAGCGCAAACATCCTTTTTGTGAATCAAAGGACCCCATTGGAAATAAGCTTTCGAGCTTTCATGGGTTATCATTGGTAATTATGTTTGTATGCACATGTATGTATATACCGAATAATTTTTTTTTTTTTAGTGAAAACTTCTCGAGAGGGACGTTAAACATACAATCAATCTGACCACCTACTTACAGCTGTGTGTGTGTGTGTGTTTGTCTTGCTGTCTACTTGTCATTAAATATGTTTTTTAAATGAGAATATTTCGAAAGTAAGGACGTTAAATATGATGCATTAGTACTGGTATTATACACAAGTCATTGGACTTCTCTAAACTGTTCTCTGGTTGGTCCAGAGAAATGTTTTGAGTTACAATATTGCTGCGTGAATTTACTCCCAAAAAGATATGGGTGGGTTTTTTTTCCAATTTTTTTAATTGTACTTTGCAAAACAAATCAGATCGTTTGCTTTCATATTCAGCGAATTAATAGAAATAAAGTAATATACAGTACATGTATATATATCTTGTGTATATCGACAGTCATAACGTAAAAATTTAGATGACCTCTGATATATTTCCAAAGATTGTTTTTGTATTAAATGATAACCTTGAAAAATATGTGTCGATCTTACAATTTTACTCATACTGCATTTCGAAATCCCTGATATGAATAACACATTTGAATACATATATTGTATTAATTATAGATATTTATATATGAAACTTTTCGTCAAGCACGATTGACATAAATCGTTTCTTTACGTAATTCCGAGTGCCACCACTGGGAAGTGACGCTATATCTAGCCGATTCTTGGTTGTTAGCAAGAGGAAACGATCCTTGCTTTCAGTTCGGCGTACTCGGAAACACTTAAGAGTTCGGAAATATCACAGCAATCAAAATCATGGTTGTATTTTAGAAAACATTTTAATCTGAGACAACAAAAGGATTTCTGTTTATCGTTTTTCTTCATAGTAATTCAATAAATATTTCAAATCCAGAAAACATAGGCAATATTTATGTAAAGTTCCATGAATAAACATGATTTTACTTTGGTTAGTCTGTCTTGATAATTAACAGTTAGAAGTCAATATGTGCATTGGTTTTGGTACATGTGTCTGAACTTGATCAGGGTCTTTGCTTCTCATTGCAGAATGAAGGAATTGTGGCACTCTTCTGTGATAAAATGGGTATGTACAGTTAGTTTCTACGTCATTTTATAGTATTTAGTTGAATTAAGGCCATGTTCTTTTTTGTCACAAGCAAATGAGGAAAGATTTTCAAACTATTAAAAGACTGTAAAATGGCATTCAAACACACCGATGAACTTTAATTATTTTAATGCTTGTACATTCAACATCATCTATGCAACAACAAAATCGGATTTTTTAATGTCATTTTAGGTGGGTTTTTTTTTTTAAAACTTGTGATTCTTAAAGCAATATTCTATACATGCTTGCTAAATGTTATTAAAATATGTCTTTATCGGTGTTGGATTGTATGTGTATTATACAAGATATATTGTATGTTTTACGTGACCCCAAGATGACGCTCAATCATACTGCGTAAAGCGATTTATATGTATACAGAAGTTGTTGTTTGATTCAAAGATATTCAAATAAGTTTATAAAAAAAAAGATATGGGTATGGACAAAATAATACATATTGTCACTGAAATGTTGATATTACGAAAATTTATTTTAAAATTATTCAGGTAGTACGTAAAAGATGTGGGCATACACAATAATGTAGAAATTTTGATAATTTCATATATTTTTTTAACAGAAAACAGTCTCTTCAAGTATATTGACTCCCGGTAAAAGCAATCACAGAACGATTTATAATGATTTACAAAGCAATCTACACGTTTAAGTTAAATGCATTAGGATCTTTCAGAGAAATCTGAGTGTTGGCAAAAGTGCGAACACAGATAGGGTGTTACATATACAACTGCGCCTCATTAAGAAATTTTAATTAGAATTTACATGTAATATAAAACGTATTACCCTCCATTCGCCACGACATGACAAATTTCTTTAAAGGTTGCAGTTTTATTTTTGGTATTTTGAAAATGTCACGATTACACATGCAGTATTAATACTACTGACAAAACTTGAAAAATGGAATATGAGGTAAAAATGAAAAAGGTTAAACAAGAATATAGATACAAAAAAGAACATGGTAATGTAAAGGTGTGTGCGTTTTTCGATTTTATACAAAGTTTCCTGTCCAAAATATGTTAATGATATCTAATAAGGATCTCAATAACTCATCAAAAGAAGCATGATTTAAGTGACATTGACGATGTACTTTATAACATCAAAGCAATAAATTAGGAGATTTCACGTTAAAATGAATGTCTTTTGTTATTTTTGCAATGATACATGTATCACATTTACTGAATTTAGAGCCCGACTTTAAAAATAAAGATTAAAAAAGAAGCATGGAAAGAAATGAACATACGACAGCCATTGACTGTTAGATGCCCATATTTGTTTATTTTTTTACATCTAGTGATATTAATTCATAGTTTCCTATCTCTCAATTTTAATTGCCTAAAGGAAGAAATACAGGAACTAAAGCTCGGGGACTTAATGATGTAATTTGTGTTTACCTAATACTGATTTTGATTGACAGAATCTTTTTAGCTGTAAAACTATTCAGAGATATTTTGCACTTTTTCTCTACGTGTACTTGTATAACTCCTTTAGAATGAACTGAATTCTTTAGATTTAACTACAGGAACCTACAACCAACACCCTCTTCCCAGTCAGACAGTAAATGTTTTAACGGTTTCAAAATTAATTCATACTTTTTTTTTGGCCCCACTCTTAATTTTCTATTCTTTATAGGAGTTTTAAGGATGATCACTGTTCCTTATCTTCACCTTTTCACACACATACATGTACAAATAAATTGTTAATTCAAAGTGACACATGGGTCCACTGGCCCGGGTAAAAAATTGTGTTTGATGTTTATATAACATTAATGTTGAAAAATGCATAATACATATTACATGTACTACAAGTATGTCAAACTGCTTACCAAATAATTCAATTATGTTTACTTACCTTTGTGTTTTCATTGATATTATCCCATTTTGAATTTATATATATGTAATCTCTAACAATCCTGATCAAAGAATTTAAGTTTAAATAAAAGTGTAATCCATTCTAGAAGTTACCGATATTCATAAAATCGTTCTGTAACTTGTCTAATTTGGCGAAGAATATTTGCGAACAACCTTCGTGATTCTTGATCACAGAATTTTGGAGTTGATACAAAAAGTTTTAAAATTCACTTTCACCAGTGTAAAATAGTCATTTGTTATAACCTCACGCTTTCTCCATTTAGTTATGTTCTGTATCCTTACAGATTTACATTTTTATATGGTGTGCTATCAAGTACGGTGCAAAATAAGAATTTTTGAAGGAAAAGGAAAGGGGGAAAAGAAATAGGTTTCCTTGTAATAAACGCTGTATACTTCTTAGTTTTAACCCCAAATGCAAAGCGTAAAGACGAACACTTCAGAATACATGATGTTTCCCTGGTCAAATTCCCGCATATTTTAAAAATATTCCATAGCATGATAGCGTTCTCAGACAAATTGTTTCTAATGAAAATCACATAGATGAATTTTCCGGAAAAGAATTCTTAAAAGTCTATTAAAATGCTTGAGAAAAATACAAGTTAATTCCGTATTCAGATTTAAATTAGATATTCTTGTGTACATTGAAGAAGAAAAATATCCCCAGATGTGTATCACGTGATTTCGTTTGTATATTTTCATTTGAGGAAAAGTTTTCGAGATAATTCATTTTGAAGAGAATATAGATTTTCAAAAATCATTTTTAAATACAAATAAATTGATAGCATTTTTTAGTTTAATTTTTTTTTTATTTAGTCATATTCCTATTATACATCGATTTCATTTCTAATCTTTTGATTGTTAGTAATTTCATATTTATCCTTTCCTAGAGACACGGAGGAACTTTCCCGGGTTCGTTCTGGTTCCTATTTCATTGTTCATTTTCCCCATTAAGTACATACACTGTACATGAGATACCAGAAAATCACCGGAGGAAATAAATACGAGATGATTTATCAATGTAGAAATGCATACAACAAAATATAGTTATACGCAGTGGCGTATCTACGCTGTAGCACTGTGTGCACGTGCTTACAAATATTTTCGTTACATTTTTATTACATATTATGGAAAATGTCATAATGCTTCTGGGGGGCTGCGGCCCCCAGACCACCTGCTTACAAATATTTCGAACCTAGCTACGCCACTGATAACGTACGCGTGTACCTGTCGAAATCAACCTTGTCATACATTGTTTAACATCCTAATGGCTGAAGAATTTTAGCTACAAATTTACAATTCAAGATTGCTACCGTGAAAGGTTTTTTTTATATTACATTCGAGATTTTTTCACTCTAATAGATAATTTTCAGCAGTAGATGACGTACCAGTTTTTAATTTATGCATGGCGCTTAAACCCACGTGCATATATGTATCTCATAACTTCTATGAGGAATGCAAAACAAAGAATTGGATATATATATATATATATATATATATACACATATATATATATATATATATATATATATATATATATATATATATATATATATATATATATGTGCAAGGTGAAGATAACAAACAGTGATCAATCTCATAACTCCTATAAGCAATACAAAATAGATAGTTGGGCAAATACACACACACACACACACACACATATATATATATATTTGTCTATTTATTCATGGCGGAATTAAGGGGGCGCCCCACCCACCCTAGTAAAATTTTCAAATTAAGGTAAATCGCAGTCTCTTGCTTAGGAAAATGTAAACTATAAAAAAAGCAATTATTTCTTCCACTCTCGGAGAAGTAAATGACAAAGTCTTTTGATTTATTGAATTACTTTTATTGGGAGAACGTACATTTTTTTCCAAAAACCCTTTAAATTTGCGTCATTCTATTAACTTCACCATTTTAAAAATGACAGAATATATTAAAAATGACTACTTAAAAGACAATATTTCAAACCCTATGAAATATGTAAAAAAAACAAAAAAAACCAAAAAAAAACATGACTTCCGGAGGAGAACATACATTTTTACCTAGAATACTCTTAAAATTTGCGTCGTTTTATTAATTTCACCGTATTAAAAATGATGAAATATATTAATAATTACTACACGTACGTAGACATATTTTAAGCCCTATCAAAGATCCCTAACCACAAATTCTGGATCCGCCCGTGTGTGTATATATTCATTTCTCCTAGAAAAATATAGTCTGTGTCGCTGCATTCTTGCTTCTCTCTCCTCTCTCTCACTCAACCTATCTCTCTCGGATCCAAATTAGCAGAGGTTTATAGATTTTTATTTACGATTTATTAAATGAAACGAAATTACACAATCCGACTGAATTGCCTGCAACTAAAAATGTAAACATGGATTCCTAAATATTTTATGCCATCAGCCCCTTATTATTGTAGATAACGAATAAAACGCTTAGGTGAATCAGATCTAACTGATTCTGTGAGGCAGCAGATTCAGATCGATGAATTAGTTCCGGCTGTTACTATGGGTACTGTGTGGTTACTTTACTCATAAGTGAAACCAAAATGAAAATGTTAAAAGAACATGTTGTCTAGTTACGGATTATAGTTTACAAACTTTGAATTTATCTTATTTTTGTCTTAATTTTTTATATAATGTATGTCGACTGAACATTATAAACATAACTGTACATGTATGTGCAAATTATGGTCATTATATTCAAATGAAGTCACGATTGCTGACCCCAATCCACCCCACTCCCGCTTTTGTTGAAGGATAAAACACGCTTCATTCGACGTTTCAATGAGTTTTGACGTAAGACAAGTTTGTAAGTAAATCAGGAAAACCATGTTGTTTAAAATCAAGCAATAGAAAAACAAGAATTTAAATAGAAAAACTAGAATTTAAATAGAAAAACTAGCAACTCGTCAGGATTACCGATGATATGAAAGAACTCCGACTTCTGCAAATAAGAAATTCGGTAACTTTAAAACCTGCCATTCATTTGGTTTAAGGTTTATTTTCCAGTTCATTAGTAGGACAACTTTCATGGTATATATTTGGTATTTTGGTAATTTTTATACTTTTCATTGAAATTTATGGTCAGTGATTTTTTGAGAAATTTAAATAAAAGGTAGGGCACGGCGAGAGAGAGAGAGAGAGAGAGAGAGAGAGAGAGATGGTCCTGATAAGGGGTACATTTTAGATGGGTTTAGTAGTTCTAATTACTTCAAAATATTTTTGTTTATATGCACACCATGTGAAATTTTCGTACAGCAAACTATCAACACACTCTGCAAGCAAACAGAAGACAAAGCTGTAAACGCGCCAAAAGTATGCTGGAAAAATCAGGAATTTGGGTCAATGACTTCCTAAGTTTTATATGTCACGAATTTAACCCTGTCCCAACAAAGCTTCGGATGCCATCTACTATCAGGCACTTAATCAGAACCGAGAGTTTTCAAGTGTTGCAATATTTGTATCACTACTAATAATGTTATTGTTTGAATTGTGATCTTTGTACTATACTATGGAATGCACTCTTTTAAGTTATTTTTATTATCTGTGTCTTTTTAACTAAAGAGGATCAGTACAGGGCGCTCTATTCTAGATATACGTTTTCATCCACTATATATTCCCGTCCATTGTCTTCATTAAACAATCGTTTCGATTTTTGACAACCTTTTTCCTTCTTTCAATTTTGATTGGCTGAAGCGCGAACTTCTAATAGTCGATACCAATCTACCGACTTTTTAAGAAACAAAATACAGTTTATCGTGCAGTGCCATGTTCTCTCTAGATAGATATTGATTTCCCGGTTGATTTGGTGCCTATTTCAATGTGTTATAACACTGACAATAGTATGTTAATATATTCGTATTGTCTGTTCTGGTTTTGGTCTATTCATACACAGAAATTTTCGATGCGTTTTCGTTTCCACTCGGTTATAGGAACTGCATATGTCTACTTTTAGTAATTAGAGTTCTAACAGTATTAATTTTATTTTTTCTGTGCTAAAACGACGGTGATGTGAAATACTGAAATCTAATGAAAATATTCATAATGACGTGGGGGTGTTTTTAGGGGGAGGGGGTTACTGAGTAATGGGCTAACAACAGGTACGTGTCAGTATAAGAATTAAAATGTGTAAATACATTTTCAATTACTTAGTTCATTGTACTCGTATGTCTGTAAGTTGAAAACACGAACTCATCTTTTTCTGTCAGATTTATTCTTTACTTTTATCCAAGTAGTCGAAATTACATCTTCACCTTTCATGTAAGTGCAGCTTGTTCTGTAAAATCAATTGCTTCTTTTAATTTGTTTTTCATTCCGGCTTATAATGTTCTTCGATATTCTTTCTTACATGTAAAAGCGTATACTGGTTAAACTTTTAAGAACTTTTCAAAACAGAAAAAGAAAAAAAAGAAAAAAAGGTTAAAGAAAATGGACATGAGAAACAATTTTCGCATGAAAATATTCTAAACGTAAAACAAATTAAAAAGATATTAAATTTTCACATGTTTCCTGGAGTAACATTTTGATTTTGCTTCAATGGACCTGACTCTTAACTCTTTCTCATTAAAGCTAATTTCGCGCGATCAAATATTATTGGAGCACACCGGATTTCCTCAAAAATTGGTATTTTATCTATTGTCTCTAGTTCCACTTCTCTGTTATTGATCAGAGGGCACTCGGGTAAATAGCTGAAATGGCCTGCACAGAGAAAAGTGGACGTGAGTTTATTCATTTTGTAATCACATTTTGCGAAATATTTGCATGATTTTCTATGATCAGTTTGCATCCCTAGTGGAAATATTTTATACATATTTATTATCATGGACAAGAGTGATACTTATTGCAAAGTTGATTCAGAAATACAATAGTAATTATACTTATCGCAAAGTTGAATTAAAAAATACAATATTAATTTATCCGAAAACTGTGATCTGGAAAAATGAGACCAAAAAAAAATATATCTTAAATAATGCTCATGAAATTTCCTTCAACGTTAAAGGTCGCTGCATGCAAATCGCCAATGTTTCATTTTATCAATTTTTCACCACTAATGATATAAAAATGACGAAATCGGGCTTCTTGATAATATGGCTATTAATTTTCTACAACAAATGTCATGAGTTTCAAAATCGCAAAGTTTAATTAAACAGATTTCAAAATCTTAATTACTCTCTCTGTCAAAGTGTTGTACTGCATTTAATGAGAATGCAATTATTTTTTGTGCGTGAAGGAAGCTGATTAGAATGTGTATTCATGCGTATTTGAACCGTGACGTAGCATTGAACCCGCCCTTGCAGAAAATTACTGATAATATATGTTGCTAAAAATAGCACAGAATTTGTATAATCCATATTGGGGGAAATTTTGGGTAAAATGAAATAGTTTAAACTTTGATTGTTTTGTTTTGATAAATGAAATGATATAGAAACAAGTCCTATTCATTATTTGGGATACCTGATTCTATAGCGTGTGACACGATCATGCATGAGTCTTACCCCTATAGGCGAGGTCATCTAGAGTTCAAAAACGAAGGTAAGCCAAACGGTTATCGTAACCAGGTTTTTTAAAATTAGATTCTATGTTGTCATTAATTCACTTTTTTTTTCAAATGTCAAATGATGGCATCTGGTATTTGATGATGAAATTAGTACGGCCTAAAGTTTAAAAAATGTATGAAATAGGGATTATGAATGAGCAGTAACAGATACGTATTTAGTTAATGTCACGTCAGTAACACTGCAACTATCTTTCAAATGTACCACAGAACTGAATTCCAATCTGAAGTAGTTTTGGGTTGACTAATAATTTCTATCATCTATAAAATTCACTTCCTTCAAAAATAGATTATTATTCAAGCATTAACAAATTAAGCGGTGATTTTTATGATAAATAAAATGAAGAAAAGAAAAAGGAAACTACCACATATATTAAATAAATGTATTTTACCCCAAACAACATTTTTCCTGAAATCGACCAATTTGTACAACGTTTAATCCACCGATCTAAATTTTATTTCTCCAACATTCTGACAAACGTGCATACTGTGCCTGAACTACCTGTAACGTCGGGTTTAAACACATCTCATATCCTTATGAGATTGATCACTGTTCGTTACCTTCACCTTTCATCCTTATAACTAATTTGGAAATTTGATATTGAAAAAAATATACATAGCTCTTCCACCATTCCATGCTAGTCAGGGTTTATAGCGTCGCCTATTGGTACGTGATATTGATCATGAATAAAAAACCCTTTGGTAGATGGTGTACATATACCGTATCTGAGAAAAGGGTTTACTTAAAACTTAAAATATTGATTTTAGAAAATAAATCTTCTGCGAAAGCAAAGTACATTAGTTTCTGTAATTTGTATAATTATTCGGAAATATAATATTAACAAATATTCCGACACCGAATGCAATTAATATAACGCTCCGTGATGGATAGGCAAACGAGTGTGATGTACATGACCTATATGTATATAAAAAATGTCAGTGCATTTACCATTTTCATTTCAATATATCGTAAAATTTCGAATTCGTTGAACGTCCTGAATACAGCTGAATGTACTTCAAATTCAATTTTTTTTTTACACTTTCAAAAAATAAATTGGGTGTATTCCGTACTGGATTGGGCTCAACATTTCACCTCATTTTGAAAATAAGCACAAAGCTCTACGTTGACGTGACCAAATACAGAAAACATTAATAATATCAGCAATTTTCAGTTTATCCTTTATTACCAAAGAAACCCATAAATCGTTGAAATGGTTTGTTATACATGAATCTCGAAATGTCAAACGAAATTTCTTATGTATTAATAACGGTCAACTTTTAATGGTTTATGAATATCATTACTCAGAATATCCCAACATCATCAGGGGCATACATGTGTACGCTATATCCGTGGTCCTTCAGATGAGACCGCAAAAACCGAGGTCCTGTGTCACAGAAGGTGTGGCACGATAAAGATCTCTCCCTGCTCTATGGCCATAAGTGCCGAGCATAGGCCTAATAATGTTTGCAGCCCTTTACCGGCAATGGTGATGTCTCCATTTGAGTGAGACGTTAAACAATATACAATCAATGAATCCTATTTCGAACAACACCCATACATGTATAATTTAAATATAAAATTTGAGAACGCAACTGGCCATGGGAGGCCCGGATTCAATTGCGGCACCGCGGGACATACCGGTAAGTCGTAGACGCCCGCCTTTAGAAGGGTACGTCACGAAGCTTTCGGACAGGGGTAGGCTTTGGCACAATGAAGTTCCTTCACTAAGTGTCATGAAAAGGTAACATTTTCTGGCACTCAACCTCTGTCTGGTGATGTCTCTGAATGAGTGAATATTTCTCGAATGGGACGCAAAACAAAACAAAATAGTAAAATAAAACTACAAAGGGATATGGTACGTGCCCGTTCGTTCGTTATTTCTGATTTACATAAAAATGTACATGTATAAAATTTAGCATATTAGCAGGATGACATACGTACATGTACCTTGTATACGACCAAGCTGGTTTTGATAGTGAAGCGTTGCAGTTCACCGGCGTGAAGAGTTGCAGTTCATGCCCCCATGAGAGTATGGACTGCAATCTTCACGCCGATATACGCACTTTTCATGAAACGCTAATACGCAGTAGTAGCATGTAATGTTGTATGAACATTTTGACTTTTCCACTATGATTTCCATGGTACCTACGGTAGCGTTCCGTAATAAATATTTCCAATGTTCAAGATGATATACATGTACATGTGTGTGAACTATATTTAATTTAAATTATCATCTCAATTTATGTTCAAATAAGAAGAAAATTCCTGTCTCATTTAATAATCTCCGGTGATTTTTGTTTTTCATTATCTTATGTTAGTAGTAATGTGTTTAGAGATTATCAATAGGCACATGGTAACTATAGTGCTTTGGTTGCCACAGTTACCGTATCCCAGGCAACCATCCCTAACAGCTGTTACAGTGGATTATAGAGCATAGATAATTAATATCTAAATCACAATAAGTAACGCACGTAAGAATAAAACGAATCTCATCTTTCAAGGGAAAACCCCCTCTGAAATTATGTTCAGAGTAACACAAACAAAATGCTTGACATTGCCTTTCAGTGTCACAAACATGAAATGAGAGTGAATCACGACTTTCGTTTCTTTTGAAGCTTTTGAGAGAGAAAATTTGAATTCATATCTTAATCCATCAAATTATGTAAACTTAGAATTCTGATAATTGTTACCTTTATTCATGTTATATTACAATTCTTAAGACTTTTCATTTTGAGCCTGCTTTTAAATCAGCTTAATGTCGATATATTTGAAATGATGCCATTTTCAATAAATCTTCATGGCCATGGATCACTATTTGAGCAGATCAATTAGAAAACATTTGCTTCCTTAAATTATGTATTCAGCAAAACACCTAGCACCAGCCAGTAAAGTACAGGTAGACCTGAAATGACACATTGATCACCTGCAGTTCAGGAGACCTGTTTGCTTGGTAACGGGTTTTTTTATTATATGTAGATATTATGAAATAAAATGATAGAGCTTCTTATCAAAAGCAGCATAGGTTATCCAGCGTAACATGTCGGCAGGCTACAGACAAACACGTTAGTATTTTAGGGGTTTGAACAGCCACGCTTAAAGACAGCATTTCGCAAATTTTATGGTCGTAAAAACGATCTAGTTGGCAATTACAACCTATCATTGGGTCAAATGTTGTCTGACGTGTTTCATACCGATTGTTAGGCCGTTCTTGGCACACATTTTGACTACAGTTTACTCCATTTGCTTGCTCAAGATATAGGACTAATGGCAGATGTGACCGGTCGACAGGGGATGTTTATTTCTCCTAGGCACCTGGTCCCAGCTCTAGTATGTCCAGGGGTCTGTGTTGGCCACTTCTCTATTTTGTATTCTTTATAGGAGTTATGAGATTGATCACTGTTCATTATCTTCACCGTTCAAGTACTGATGTTATTGTATTCTGTTTTTATGCTATTTTAAGACATTACATGCGTCGAACAACTCGCGCTGAATTTCACCGTATATCACTGCGATAGAATAAGATTTCGGACGGATTCATTTATCTTAACAACGTTTACATATTTATAGAAAGAAGTCAGAAATAAAGGATCCATTAAGCACACGAAATGATTCTTAAAGTTAAATTCCAAATTAAAGAAACGTTTACATGATTTAGTGCATGACATAGCATCAAATGTCATTTATCAAAACAAAATCTAGACACAATATTTTGAGTTACTGTATTGGTACCTGTATATATATATATTGGTAAATATTATATTAATAGATTTCATGTATCCGAATTCTGACCTTTGAATATATTATTTTGGCAATTGATGAGAATTCAAGGCACTTGTGGTGTGTTTTTATTTTTACAAGTACCATAGATATTTTTGAAATGAGATAAAATCTGAAAGTATTTGTAAATAAAGTCATCAAAATATTTATAATATTAACTGTTTGAAGGAAACGTGTTTAAAAACTATGAAGTGACAACACCTCGGCGGAAAAAGAGTAAATATTTCACGGAAAAGGGGAAATAAAAATTATATAAATATTTGATAAGTTCCAAATGACATATGGAACTATAGGAAGTAGAAAAGTGATCGCACTTTGAACATACTACATCAAAACCATATAAGTAGTTAAAAATGTCCACTCACAGGACGAAGAGTCGACTTAAAGAACATTTTGACCTTAATTAGCAAAACGTGGGAAAACCTGAAGTGAAATCACGAAAAATGTACATAAGTCAATATATTTATGTTTGAAAAATATTTTGAACCGTCACCAAAACAACGTCCCCACATCGCGTTAGTTGGTCCTGTGCGTTTTCAAAATTGATTATTTTCACTGTTTAAAAATTGCATTATCATTAAAGACCTCTAGTAGTAGTAGTAGTAGTAGTAACTTTAAATGTATGATGTGCGCTGTGTCATAAAATACCGCTTTATTATCCGTGTGTCCATTTTCGTTCAAAATAATTGTAGAATTAGAATATTTTTAATGGCGTAAAGGACACAACCTGAGAGAGGGGGAGGGAGGAGAGGTTCTTTATAGTGACTGGTCCTTCACCAAACGCTCGGAAATTAGAAGCCATGGTTGTGGATCTTTTAGATCCTAGGTACCGTATCGCGACAATTGTTGGCAAGTCATAGGACCCTCGCTGCTACGGCCCTTGGAGTCAAGCATGAAAGGTGAAGATAACGAACAGTGATCAATCTCACATCTCCTATAAAGGTGAAGATAACGAACAGTGATCAATCTCACATCTCCTATAGGTCTAACGTATGTTAGTTCACTAAACAGTTGGTGACGTCTAGATATGAGTGCAAAATCGAAGGGACGTAATACAAATTAAGAAACAGAAATATATTACACTATTCCAATAAAAAATAGGTTTGGATAATGGTTAACTTGCAACAGATCCGTCATCGTTTTAATTACTAGACACCCATTACGCGGTGCCGGAGCATTTGGAATTCTTAATTTTCCTCCTTTAAGGGAGAAGGCAGTTAAAAAATATGTTTGGATAATGGTTAACTTGCAACAGATCCGTCATCGTTTTAATTACTAGACACCCATTACGCGGTGCCGGAGCATTTGGAATTCTTAATTTTCCTCCTTTAAGGGAGAAGGCAGTTAAAAAATATGTTTGGATAATGGTTAACTTGCAACAGATCCGTCATCGTTTTAATTACTAGACACCCATTACGCGGTGCCGGAGCATTTGGAATTCTTATTAATTTTCCTCCTTTAAGGGAGAAGGCAGTTAAAAAATATGTTTGGATAATGGTTAACTTGCAACAGATCCGTCATCGTTTTAATTACTAGACACCCATTACGCGGTGCCGGAGCATTTGGAATTCTTAATTTTCCTCCTTTAAGGGAGAAGGTAGTTAAAAAATATGTTTGGATAATGGTTAACTTGCAACAGATCCGTCATCGTTTTAATTACTAGACACCCATTACGCGGTGCCGGAGCATTTGGAATTCTTAATTTTCCTCCTTTAAGGGAGAAGGCAGTTAAAAAATATGTTTGGATAATGGTTAACTTGCAACAGATCCGTCATCATTTTAATTACTAGACACCCATTACGCGGTGCCGGAGCATTTGGAATTCTTAATTTTCCTCCTTTAAGGGAGAAGGCAGTTACCCTGTAGATGGATAATGTCCACTCAAAGGTAAAAAAAAAAAAACACTCTACCTTTGTGTACATGCAGTACGAGTTCGACTTCCGTTTAAAAGGTAAAGTTTTGTGTGTACGTGTGTCTGTGGTTTTGTATGTTTGATATGCGAACAGCGTTAAACAGAAATAGTTTACTCACACGTTCAGGATAAATGTTTGTGAGTTAAGTATTGGAATCTGTGGATGGAAACAATTGCAAACAGAGAGATTGCGAAGCGTCGAAAGTAATGAAACTTTCATCACAACACACATTCAATATAACTGAATTTAGCTCAGAAGACAAACCGTAGGTATATGGCAGACTATGTGTAAGGGTGTGTTCAGTTTTATGATTTTAAAGGGATTCTAAAAATTATTCTTAATTCTCTTACATACACATGTGCTTCAAGATACTTAAGCAAAATACTTGTATTATTACATAAATCTATTTAAACAAAACCTTGTTTGATTGTTGAATAAACCTATATTTGTACATCCTAATCTTCCGTAATGATGAGTGTGCAGTGCATTACTCAAGTGGCTTCCTCGTTATTTACAAGGGCCTACTCTAAATTAAATTGGATAATTGTTATTTAATTGTTAGAAGGGGATGAAAATTTATATCTTCAGGTATATTTTAAAAAAAATGAACATTCATATTATGATTGTACTGTCCTTCTCTTTACATGTAGCATATCTACATCCAATTAAGGCACGCTTTCGTTAATCATCGATCGATTGATTGATTGTATATTGTTTAACGTCCCTCTCGAGAATATTTCACTCATATGGAGACGTCACCATTGCCAGCGAGGGCAGCAATTTTAGGTCTATGCTCTGCGCTTATTGCCATTGAACAGGGAGGGACCTTTATCGTGTCATACCTGCTTTGACACGGGTCCTCAGTTTTTACTGTCTCATCCGACATGCCTCCTACGACAAGCAAGGAGCACTGAGGACCTATTCAACTTGGATCCCAAGGGATCTTTAATCATCGGAGAAGAACGTGTACACGGTAGATTAGATGAAAGTTATATTGAGTTGTTGGACTTTATAAAAGTATACGAGTCAAAAGTCCAAATAATTGCAACTTTATTAGAATCTCAATAAAATGCTGCAAGTCCTTCGACTGAGAAAGCTGTACATGGATTTTCCCCATGTACACGTGTATATGGTATTACGTTAAGACGAGAAGCAATCTATCTGAATGCATGAAACCTTTTTTGAAGTTCATTATCTTTCTTTCCTTCGATAAGTTTTCTATTCGTTTTTTTTCCAGAAAGATAATAGGTAAATATATGGTTTAATAAAATAGTCAGTTGATGTCGCGGCGAGCCCGTATCTTGACAGAGAACCAACACCGATCTTTTAAGTCCGCTGGGGGTACCGTGTGATTTGTTCAAGTTATCGGCCCGAGTAACTGTGGATCTTAGAATGGGATTGTTTATCCTTTGAACAGAGATGGTTATGAAGTAGTACATCTAGAGCTGTCTCGGTCTGGCGATTAAGGTCTAAATTTATCACGCCATCAAACCAGGAAGGAATAGAAGGCGACGAATTGCATGAGAGTTTACCATCATATTACTGTGTGCTAATTAAATAAAAATCCACGTGCCACTTAATTTATGCACTTTATTATTTTAAGTGATCAGAAGTTGCAATAGGATCGGAGAAATCTCTGGCACCATGCTATCTATGTCTCAAAAGTTAGTCCATTTTGTCTATGTCTCTGACTTGGTAACTGTTATCATTATTCCAACTTCATAAATAATTCTTGTTAAATATGCTTTTACATTCGGTGTCATATAAAAGTGTTTTTCGCAAATTATGACGTCATAACGTAAATTAGAAGGAGATAGGAAGAAAAGCATCGAGATAAAATGAATTTTTGTTTCGTTCAGTAAAATCCCAGTAAATGTTTTAAAAGAGGGTTAACTACGGTCAATACTCACACTTTACATAAAAAAAACCTTGAATACGGAAGAGAAATTCGTCTTATGAATGAGGAGTTGGTCCTTAAAGTAAAAAGAGCACAGAGTGATCCTAGATCTACAAAGCCCATCGGACTCGGAAACAAGTGAGTTAAGATGGTCCTAGTGCAACAGAATATGGAATTCTCAGTCGGTAGGTGTTTTCAATCCCTTTCACTACATCTAATTAAACATTTTTTAAATGTTAGCCATGTATCTTTAGAAGTGTATTGTGCAACATCCGTGTATAACGTTAATGTACATTTTTTTGTAAAGACATCTATCAACAAAAGACCACTATTCCTTGGAAAAGAAAAGTTCTGAATTTTGCAGATATTTGTGGGAGAACGAATGGTGATAGTATCAATAAACAACATTTTATAAATATTTCAGACATGTTAACATGCTCTTGGGGACAGTGTAACTTGCATTTTAAAGATAGCTCGTTCATGCCTACATTCGTAGGCGCACTGTAAACAGGTGGTTGCATATGTTCACATTTCCCGGTTGTAGCGAATGGCACAGACTAACACCGTGACCATTCAAAGAGACAGGGAGAATTTCATTTAAATTTTTGTTCTGTTGCCGAAAATAGCACTTGCTATGAAAGAGAGCGATATATATGTACAATGAAAGTGCAAATGTCCAAAATACATCAAATCGGTCAGGTAAAACAACAAAACTTTGAATATGTTTTATTTTGAACATCTGCTGACTGATAGAGAATCCTTGGTGTGCCGGTTGATCTATTAAGTAGTATTTGAAATATATTATTTCTTATGTATTCGCAGTAATAAATGTGTGAAAACTTATATAACTGGAATGAGATGAATATAATCAGAGACATGAATTGCTTCTTTATGTCTGTCCGTCTATCTGTTCATCTCCAGTGGTGGGTCTAGAGGGGATTACGAAGGTGGCAAGTCCCCCTTCCTTTGATTAGAAATGATTAAAAATATTTAACAAAGTCATTGTTTGCCATTTTGGTCCTTGGACCCCACCCCCTTTTTTGTTGCGGAAAAGGTACAATCTTGGATCGCAACCCCTACTTTGTTGATCCGTCCCTGATCTGTCTGTTTAATGTGATGATGTCTTTATATCTAGTAATTTAAAGATGCAATAAGTCTCACCTCAGACTACTTTTCGGGTCTTTTATCAGTCTGAGCGGAGGGGTTATTACTATGTACATAGTGAACTGTTTATATACGATACTATTCAGTTATAAAATGTATCAGAGGTACATATATTGAAATATGAAATAGATAATTCATTAAAAGTGCAATATTATTGTTTAAATCCAATGTTGACTTCCTGTATAACTTGGTTTTTCCCTTTGAAGAAACTACACAAACAGCAATGTCAATCAACGTCTTCCTTCATAGTAGACCGAAAAATCTCTTTGATCTGTTAGGCATGACGTATTATTTTGTTTCTTTCCTTAATATGACATCGTAAAACCGGCAAAGTGTGTTAAATTGGAGATGCAGAATCGTAAAAGGACAACTTCATCCATGAATGCTCTGTGCATTGTTAAGATACTGAAAGCTTTGAAAATTCAAATTAAGCCGAAAGGTAATGAAAGGTATGCACATAATTAACCAGAATATGCAGAATTAAATTAGTTTTTAGTCGTAATTGAAACTAGAAAGAGAAGTCACTATAATCTTTGCATTAATTGCAAACATAACCCAAAACTCCGCAAATAATTATTTCTATACTTTCAAAGTTAAGGTTAAGAACTGCCATATCTTCACCTTTCAAATTATTGCCAAGCAGCACCATGGAAGAAACTGTTTCACCTGAATCTTGTAGCATTGCTATATTGAGGTAATGTATAACCACGCATGATATCGAATGGTATTACTTCGTAATATACATGGTATTCATTCGTCTTAAACATGTGATTTGCCTCTCGATTCTCCTCCATCAATTCATTACTTTGGCTATTTCCATTTTTTTAAAAAGACACGTCCATGAAGACGATGCTGTTCATAACAGGAGAACTCTATTCTGTATCAAAGCGAGCCCAGACTGGCTACATTACTGATTGTATTTCTAAGGTGACTTTGCTTTTACAAATCCATCAGAATCAGAAAACTTCTTTTCTTGGCGATGTAGTGTTCGAATAGGGTATTCCCCGACTATTTTACTAGTTTTTTCCCTCACAGATAAGATATCGTGGATTGTGTTTTTTTATGTTTGCGTTGTGTAAACAACTTGAAACAGAAAGACATCACATTTACATATACTACCACTTTCGCCCCCATGGATTTTCTAAAAAATTCTTTTTCATTACGGTAGCCGAAGGTGATGTGCTTTTAGTTATATCATTTTGAAGGTGAATGAAAAAAAATAATATTCGGTCCACTATACGTAATATGTTAAACTGAGCGAACTGTTGACACTGGTCGCACTTAAACAACGGTTGTTGAGAATACTACCAGAATATACTAGACACGGAAGTGAGCATTACAAGCGAGGGCGACAGTTACATATAGGTATCGAGATAACCTTTCTATCTATAGTATTTGACAAACCCATTAACGACGTTTGATATAGAGGACTGTTACTAAGTCAGTAGGCGATAGCGTTGATTGGGAGATTTTTTTATAACTGCTAGCAATGAAAGCGAAAATCAGTAAAGAATATTTTAATTCTTACTATGTAAAACTTATACGGTACCAATTATGTAATGTCAAAATCTGTTATCTTATATCACTCATTTTTTTCGTCGCTGTCTATTTTTCTTTGTGAAGCCAGTAAAAATTTACATGTTGTTTTTTTTTTCAACGTATTTGTCCATACTCGCATCTTTCACACGCACGACCAGGGACATTTTATATGAGGAATACTAAGATAGCTGTTTCCTCGTTCTGTTAAGGAACTCTTGAAGCTATTTTAGATATATACATGTAGGTCCTAGTGTCACGCTATATATATGTAAGGTTATCGCTTTACGGGATATATATTTCAACCGTTGCTGTGTTTAAGATATGTAGCCTCTTTATGTTCCCGAGTTTACTTGCAAAGAAGCCAAGGCTCGGTGTTTTGTTTTGTTTTGTTTGTTTGGTTTTTTTTTCGATACAGCATCGTAAAAAAAAAACCCACCATAACAAACACACAAAAAACAGCGATGTCTAGAGACAATGTTTAAAATGGACATCACATGAAGGAGAACTACAGATAGCATACCTACTCCCTAAAGACGCTGTTCAAAAGAACGATATTTGAAACCCATCGTGGTTATAACGCACGATATCTACTGTATATAGCCTCTACAGAAATAAAATACCCCCAACCCCCCTACACACACACCCACAAACACACACCAAAATAGATAAATAAAACAACGAATATTGTACTATTATCATTTCGTGTGAAATACTTGAATCTGAGACACGTTTCGAAAAAAAAAAAATCGCTATGTGGACCCCCTCCCCACCCCCCAAAAAATCGACCAGATTGATATCATCAAGAAACAGGCCGCATTTTTTTTTTTTTACATGGGATATCATATATATATATACATATATAAAAAACATTATATTTATACGTGTGTGATTCACCATAGTTTTCAGTATATGGCGTCATTTGAGATTGTATATATACATTTTTAAAACGACAAATGATGATAGAAACAACAAAAATATCCCCAGACGTCGGAATACAGACAAAAACAACTAGTACATTGATCGATACGAGGAAAAAAATGTCAGGACGGTTAATGTACCAACTCGACCATTATTTTGCTTAATTTGTTTATCCCATCAGTATTTAGTATGATGAGTAAATACTGCAAGTTATTTATGGGTACATAAGTTTCCTTCCTTCTGTTGTCGGAAAAATAGTTTTAGTGCTTTTTATTCTAAAACAACGAGCGACTTTGTATTCTAGGTTCAAGAAGCATTGACGTAATTATATTTTCCAAATGTGAACTCTATAAAGGGCTCTTTACTTTAAAACAAGAACGGCATTTATTTCGGGGGTCCAGTTTGGCCTCTACTACCGATATACCTTTTTATTAATGAATTCAAAAAGAAAACTCTAGTTCTGTTAATGAGGCAATGCATGTGGGTTTAATAAGATACAAAATGTAATATGATAGCGATTGTAATTAATCGTTCCATCGTGAATTATGATTATGTTTGTCATTAAATATTTGTATTTGTACTTTTGTCGGCATGGCTTCTTTCAAAAATGTATACTCATTCCATACTTTTAAACTTCAAATGTAGCAAAAATTGAAAAAATTATAAAGAAAACATTACACAGAAAATGCTACAGGTAAAAAATCATTTGTCATCTCAAAATTCAAATTTGAGAACTTTTAAGTGATACTGGCAGTGTTACGATGTTAGATAGACAAATGACGAAAAATACGGGTATTTCTCTATACTTTTTATGGTAAATAAAAATTTGTCAGAAACTTTACATCATTAACGTACAATGTACATATGTATCCTGATATAGCTTTTGAATTAAATGAAATTCACACTGTCAGTCACCTGTCACACCTGGTATATCCGCCTTCTTCCGGTTTCCTTGACCACACCTTCACTATCGAATATGTCGCGCTAGGACCCCATGATTTTAGTTTGCATTCTTTAGCAAAACACAATACGATTCTTTGATTGATAGATTGATTGTATCTTGCTTAACGTCTCTCTCGAGATTTTTTCACTCATATGGAGGCGTCACCAAGACCGGTGAAGGGCTTCAAATTTAGGCCTTTGCTCGGCGCTTATGGCCTTTGAGCAGTGAGGGTTCTTTAGCGTGCCACACCTACTGCGACACGGGACAGGTCATCTCCGAGGACCCGTGACATTTACACCTGATGCCGAGCGTTTGGCGATGGAACTGTCACTACCTTTTTTAACGACTTAAGTCTCTCGCGGCCGTGATTCGAACCCCGGATTCTTTGACTCGTGACTGTGTAGAACTGTGTAGTTACACTTTAATGGCTGTGCTGAGGACCGTTTCATGGTACATGTAGTATAATACTTTTTTCTGTTCTATTCTTGATAGTCATGATTTAGCAACAATGATGCAAAAAAAAAAACCCGTTAGAATACAGTACACTGCAAAACTACCCCCTATACCCCCTACCCCAATAAAGAAACCTAGCCCTAACAATTGACCGAGATCTTGTTACTAGTCGTTGGTCCTACTTTCAATATACATGGTAGTTTTTAAACAGGAAGACACGTCGGAAAGAAGGTCTTTTTGTGTGAATGGAACTCTAGATGACACAAGTAGCAGTGAGTGGATGCAGAGTCCTTGACAACATCGTATAATCTTAGCATTCCTCATCAAAACAGTTAATCTTCAAGTGCTCTCGCGAGCTTCAGCCATCAGATGCACAAGTTCTGATAGACACCATCGTCACTGCTTGATATGTGAAATTAAAGAAAATATAGTATACCTGTCATCTATGACAACTATTCATCAATAATTTTAGAATTATTTCTAGTACATGACATTCATCGATGCAGTAAAGATAATCATCAAAATTATCCTTTTTATTTTATCTGTTACAACTCTGCATATGTTGAACGCCCTCGGGCGTCTCGGGTCTAGCTCTTTTGCGTTTCCGCGTTACATATTGTATCTGTCGTTTAAACACACGGTTCTCTTTGAATTCAAACGACACCACGGTGCACTTCTGCTATTCAATTGGTATTTCAGATGTTATAAAATTATAGCTTTCTGTGAAGTTATAGAAATTAATAAGGAAATGTAGATCACATACCTGCATAAAACCGCATGAATTATTAATCAAAGCGAGTTCTATTTGCCATTAGTACATTATATGTTAATAACAATTATAATAAATAGAATATCACGATTAGCATATGGTAGTCTTTCCACATATACAGTAATCATTTTTATAAGTATTTTTGAACGTTAAATGATGTTAACGGGCCATAAACCGTGTAAACATCGTAAAAAATCATATTCTGTCGTTCTTTAGTAACACTATTACATAATAAAAGATATGAAAACCCTTGTATGAAGGGGTCCAAACAAGCTTCATATTTCATATCAAGTCATACCTACTTCTAAGTTATTGATGCTGACATGGGTATTCAGGACTAAATTCTGATTGGTCAGTATTTACCAATCAACAGAAAGGGAAGTTAGGGGATAGATCCGTGTGTCTCACTTCAGCGGTATCGATCCAAAGCGTCACCAAGTTCTCTGCCATGCCATTTCATTCAATAAACTTTATAACTCTTTTATCTAGAGTTTATGTCTCTCAGTCTTTCATCATTTATTGATGATCACAAATCGTTCGTGAAAAATGTTAAGATCGTAGCCAAGAGTGCGGAAGACTACTGAACGGTAAGTTAGTACGTGGAAATAAGATCAGAATAGGGATAAAGTACTTCGATAAGTACTTTCGATTCAACTGTGAAAAAAGAACAAGAATTGTAATGCTTTTGTAACTATTTATTGCAGTTCCGGACTTTGAGAATTGTATTGGTTTGTGTTTGTTTGACAATTTAGATGGTCATCTTAATAACTTGACACGAGTGAACATTTTCATATGAAATCATGGAGGTGTAATGTGGAAGGTAACGGGAACCATGTAATGTATTGATGAAATCTTTCCTATGAAAAATCATAACGAAGTTAATTCTTTGTTTCGAAATAACCTAAGAATGGGTTTGTTTCTATATTTTAAAAATAAAACCTCATCTATTTCTTTTATTATTACCGGTATGAAAATTTCTGATGGCAATCAAAGAAACGATCTTAAACACAGAAGTAAAATAGATATTTCAAATCAAATACAAATGATATCGACTAGAACTCGTATAAGATAGTGTTACACAGACATCCTACGCAATGTGACAATTAATACGTTCATTAATACATTTAATTAGCAGTCCACCGAATAATTATGTAATGAGTTTTCCTGGTAGAGCCAATAAATATTTCTTGTTGATACTTTTAACAAATGTTTAAAACAAATGTACTACAGGTATATACATAATACGAAAATAATTATTGATCAAATATAATTCATGTACAATGTATTATATTGGGAAAATATAGAGTTATCTTTTCTTTAGAGAATTACGTATCTCGCACGCACACGAGCAGTGCATTTGAGAACAAAATTATCAAGATAATAATTTGAGTCTTTTCGGTATTAAATCGCCATCTGTACGATTCTTACAATGAGGGGACTGCTGCAGAAACTGCGTGGACCGCTCGCCCCTGTATGTGTTTATTTAACGTGTGGTAATCTATAATCACCGACTTTAATGTTTCTGGTATTAACCTGTCATTACTCGTGCAGATGAAGCACCGATACCGCGTAATGTATTTTTTCAATCGTTACTATGAACTTAAATATCGTGTTAATATGAGATTTGCCTAAGCTGGAGTATGGAGTGTGTTAGAGATCGTGATGGGTGTCAAAACACACGTGAAACGGGGTGCTCTTACGTAAAATACCTGCTTATTGGAAAGGACAAACATGATTATACCGCTTACAAACAAATGCCGTCCAAGATTACAACTTCATGCTGTAAATCAAGAGGATGACAACCTATATGGCATTTACGAAACGTTGCATCCTGGTATTTGAATCAAAATTTTGAAAACAGATTGGACTTATTCATCAAACAGATTTTATTGGTAGAAATAGCCTTTCTAAATTAACATGACCGCCGCGGTGGCCAAGAGGTTAGAGCGTTCGCCCCGAATAAAAGATAAAAAAAATAAATTAAAAAAAAGCGTTCGCCCCGCATGCAGGAGGCAGGGGTTTGAATCCCGACCGCGACAGACTGACAGTACCATCGCCAAACGCTTGGCATCGGGTGTGAATGTCACGGGTCCTCTATATTATTCAGTTTATTTCTTTGTGCCATCTGGCACATCAGATATACAATTTTATACATAATGAAATATAAGGTGAACAACATACACATAATCAGGGCTATAGATCAGCATACATATACATATACATATAAGTATAAAAGATAATATTTGTAATATAGGTGATTGCGTGAGAGTTGTATGAAAATAAAAATAGAAGAAAAAAATTGTGTTAAATGAGAAAAAGAAATGGGGTGTAATTACAATTATGAATTGTCCTCGGAGATTACCTTAAAAACGGATGCCCCGTGTCACAGTAGGTGTGGCACGCTAAAGAACCCTCACTGCTCAATGGTCATAAGCGCCGAGCATAGGCCTAAAATTGCAGCCCTTCACCGGTCTTGGTGACGCCTCCATATGAGTGAAAAATTCTCGAGCGAGAATTTAAGCAAGATACAATTAATCAATCAATCTAAATTAACATGTAACGCAGGCTTCAGAGATGCAATAAGAAAAATCTTTACATGTCGTATCCTGGAACGTTATTGCTGACCCATCGTTAATTACAATGTAATTTTATAACAAAGGTTAAGTATTACGTAGATGTATTTTGATAAAAATGAGATAGCGAAGAAAAGCTGTCAAGAAGTTTTGACACAGTAAGTGCATGCCAAACACCCATACCCACTTTAATATAAGTATTTTTGATCCGAGTCTGGACACTCATCATATAAGTTTATGTATAGTGTATAAATTTTGTACATGATATGAGTCTGTGTACAATGTGATAGTTCTGTACGTGATATAAATAATACATAATGTAGTTCTGTATATGATATAAGTTTGCGTACATTTCTAAATGTTGCAGTGTTCATAGATGTGATTATAAATAGTCGATCTTGTAAAAAAAATAAAATGCTTTCTGGTCTAATGCTTATAACGACATACAATGATTAAGAATCTTTTCAAGTATGATTCTCCGTCACCAAATGTTGTTTGAAAGTGATAACGAAGTTTGTATAGCACTTATCTTGTAAAAGTGAGGTATTCTTTTGTGCGCATGCGCTCTTATGTCTACGTCGCCTTTATCATGGAATGGTACCTCGCCATTACTGGAACGACAAAATCCTTAACTGAGAAGAGTTAGAAAGATGTTACGATACGGTTTGTAACACGTGTTTATAATAGATAATTTTTATTTCCATTGTCATTTCTTGAGCAAACAGAAAGCCACGTGTTGCACCGCACCGTGTTTTAAGTATCCCTGCAGGACAAGTTAGTTAGTAATTTAGTGGCTAATAGTATTATAATATATTATAATGCAATGACTAAATACACATTTTTCTCAGTAATTTGCGCTTTACATAGTTATTTACCTTATGTTGGAGCGATTCTTATTAAATGCACGAATTTGTTCGTAATGTTTCATTCCAAAATTTAGTTAACTTTCATTTTTTTTTTCTTAAGTTTATTACAAAATTGCAAATTCGAAAATAAATTCATAAAGTAGTACTGAACTGATGCGGAATAATGAAAAATCACTCGTCGTTTAAAATTTATCGGACTATCAAATACAAAGGTGAACAAAGTAGATATTTTTCACACAAAGGATTTCCACCCAAGTGAAAATGTAGCGGAGATTGGTCAGCATAAACAAACACCTATGCATGTATTTAGGGGTAACTTTGTTAGTTGTGGAAGACGTGCAGGTGAACTTCTCAGGCACATAACGATTGACATCTGGCAGCTTCCGTATGTACTTTTACTTCAAGTACATTACATATGAAATACAACTCCCCAGTATCCAAGACTCGGAGCCAGAAGTAGATGTTTCTCAGTTGCTATAGATCTAGTGTACATACGTGTATGTATCATCAACTCTTTCCACGGACATTGACACACTAAGGTTTAGGAAATTCACAAATGACTCGCATCCGTGTTTCCTCAACGACGTTTTAATAGTTTACATTTCAATAGTTTATAGTTTTGTTATATGGGATGTTTTCTGTTGGGATAGAAACCAAAGATTTGCATATTATTAATGGGGAATTCCAGGTTTTAACAATGTGAGTATCGCTTCATTGGACATCTATGAATTAAATGTAGATAGAAAACTATTTCATTTGAATTTTTGGTTGTTGTTTTTTACCTCGATTTTAGTTGTTGTTAATTCGGTATCCGTCATGTATATACACACATAAGATGGCAGGCTTCTAATTTGTTACTAACGAAGCCATGCAGTTGACGGCATGTAATGGGTAAGAAATTTGTAAGTTTCAGATTATCTACTCTTTCAGATTGTTGTGTAGAGTATAGAATGACATTAGTAAGCACTTTTAAGATACTCATGGACTTTTCTTGATTTTTCTAAGACTGATAAGTACTACTGAACACATGTATTTACACATTGCAAAGAAATTACGTTTGACACGCATATAATTAAGACTTAGAGGACACACAGTACCCAGATAAGATATGAATGAAAATTATTTTCATTTATTATACTGCTATCAGTTTCCTTTATTTCAAAATACAGGCTTAATTTCAACTGTCTGGCTTACAGTTTTACGATTTGCCAATAGGATATTTATGCTGAACAGACACGGCTATATTTGTCTCTATATTTGAATATTTTATTACTCGTTGTCTGTCAAATATTTTTGCACGCAAAAATAAATCGACTGCTTCTTAATTTAATGTTCATCAAATTTATAATTGGTCAACAAGGGCCAGTTTAAAGAGTCTCTATCATAACTGGTTATTAATTTATTTTAAAAATCTAAATACGGTAATTTTACTGACTCACCTTTTTCTGACAACTGTTTGCATTGTTCGCTTATTAAACTTTCATTTTATAGCTAAATAGATATGTATTTGATGTCAATTTCAAACAGACCTTAACGCAGCAATCGGAGCAAATATTTATTTTCGTGCATAGATGCGTGACTTATATATTCAAATAACAGTCGTTAGTTAAAAACTTCGCATCATTAAATGAGTGTTTTGATGTATTGCTAATTTACTTTACATCTGTGTATCAGTCCTTGATACTCTCATCATATTAAAAACATTAATATGCCGATTTCCTTCGTTTTATCATTACGTAATTCAAAACATTCTTTTTTTATAAAGGGGTGAACTATATCAAGCAAAAACCTTTTATCTTAAGAATGGGCAGTCAAGTGTGACACACAAATATTCATACACAGATTGTAAATAATTAAACAATACGCCTTGAAGTTTAGATCTAGTTTTAAGCGTTGACGTTTACTTGTAATCACCATTCACAGCTAATATTCATTTGTCTGTAAACAAAGATTTTTTTTTTTAAAAACCTCTAACATGACCGTATAAATACACATGTACATGCATCCATTATACCAGAATTAATGGCCAAAAATTAAAAAGGAGTGATGGACTTAAAAGTATATTTAGGACGGAAAAGTATTACATAACGCGAAAATATGACTTAGAAGAAGTGTTGTTATAAAATGATTAAATACCATTAAATTTTAAAATGTAAAATGACGATTGTTTTCATATTCTCACCTTATTACATATGTGTTTAAGATTCCTCTTCTTCACGAGCGTTTGTAAAACTGATTGAGGGCTTTCTATTCATTTACCGAGAACTGTTCATTCTTATTATCAAAAGAACTTCAATTTTCAAATGAACTTGTAGGACGTATTCACCTTTGACCGCCCAGTACGGTTAAGTAGGAGGACTGCAAATTCTCGGAGTATAAGCGTAAACTGACCCAAACCAGGTTATATAGCATAATATGCCCCAATATTAAATTCATTCCGTATATATTTACATTTCTAATGTTTTTGCCTTTGATACCTTTACAAATAGCAATGATAGCCATTTTCATGAATACATTGCAGTTGTAAACAATGAGCGTATTAATCTTTAAAAAGTATCCATGTAGTAACTTTATTTCTAACGATTGGCAATTCCGACAAAAATGAAAGTAGAATGTATATAGAAAAAAATAAATGTCATTTTCGAAAATCCATGCACGCTTCACGTCGGCATACTTCATGAAACGCGTTAGCGCTCTATACCGGCGTGAAGCGTTGCAGTTCAAACCCTTGTGTATTTTCAAAAATGAATTTATATATATATATATATATATCTTATATTTCTGTGTGTATGTGTACCAATACACAATTCTGCTTTATCCAATTGTATTTTTTGCAAATATGTTTTATACCGCTGATGTCATTTATATGATTGGTGCGAATAAATGAACCTCAATATGAAATACGAAGAACGGTGATCCTGCTGATAAATTTACAACCTTAACCCCAGTAAACCAATCATAGTACACTACGAGATTTAATTCTGAACATTGATAAGAAAAGGTGTGTATGATGTCCAAGAACATCGTCGATAAACATATTTTTGTAGTTCATGTATATCTACTCTGTATGCTATAATTCTTGTTCCTTGTGTGGGCGGGAATTAGATTACTATATCACTCTATTATGTATATATGACCAATCATTCAAATCCCGATATCTATCTCAGTCGTTGGTAAACACCACTGATGCGCACTGAAACCGTCCAATTATTACCGATGCTGGGTAGGTCTTCATCCTTTCAATATGATATTTTATTTGAAATATGACGATTTATTTGAATTAGGAATTATTCTATTTTATTTTGAATTAAGCTCTAAGCCTGTCCGTTTGAATGTCGTATTTCCTTGGAAAATATAAATTTTGAAAAGTTTCTACTGTAAAAAAAAAAAACCCAAAAAAAACAACCAACCATCCAGGAATGCGATTTGCAATAATGCATCATGTTTGTGTACTATAACAGAATAATGCCCGATGTATCATGTGTTATTTATATTATAAAAACAAAATATCGTCCTATAGATTATATCATGTGTTATTTATAAACACAGAAAAATGTATGTCATGATGTTTTTATCACCCATTCTTTATATTCAATTTAATTCTCGCTATTTTTTTTTATATTCCCATGTGAACATCATAGTCGATATATGGAATCGGTGTTTGATTACATAACACGCACGGTCTGCCATTGCAATCTAACGTTTACCTGGCTTTTTGAAGAATGTCGGTTTACTTCCTTATTATTTTCATTAATTGTTCACCTCCCTCTGATGTAATTTACTAATTAAAATTGGGGGATTTTAAAAAAAATATTTTCAAGACTTTAATTTTCGATAAATATGTTATTCCAATATATTGGTGGTCAGTGTGTTTTAAAGGATTCACTGGGCTTTTAGGTTCAAATTGCCATTAATTATGTTGATATGCACAAGATTAACACATCTAATCAGATTACAGCAAACTAGAACTGCGCGAAAGTTTGCAAGTGGGTTAAATATCACTTTTCGGAGAGGAGAGTCCCTCGTCCCTGTCAGGGAACACCTGTTTCTCCCTGCCGATAATGCTACTAGGGGAGACTACCCTAGGTAGAAACTTTGTACATGCATGTCCGTCTCTCAAGCACGTGGCAACATATTGTGGTGTTTTATCATTTAGAAACTACAAAAAAAATCCATTTTGCTTTCTAAATTTTTTAATATGCATTTGTTTCGTATAAGTATTTGATTATCGCCAGTTAAGTTAGCAATTAAACAGGGGTGGATCTAGATAATTTTCAAAGGGAGAAGTGGTTGTGACCTACTTTTGATACCCTTTTCGCCAAATAAGGGGTTGAAGAGTCCAAACTGGCAAAATACGACATTTTTGAAGTTTAAAAATCCTCATCCGAAGGGGGTTTCCAACTTCCGTTTCTCCCTCTAGATTCGCCACAGATTATAAACCTTTATAAAAATAAAGTTGTAAACTTCCACCCATCTGGTTTGAAATTGATGTTAATCTGGAATAACTGTTAATATTAGATAGCTATAGGTGTACTCTTACTCTCCATTGTTAATGTTGCAGGTTATGTACCTATTAACACATCCCCAGGCAATGAATGCATATTTACAAATGTACTACCAAGATACTGAAATCTTATAGATAACACAATTTCCCAAATAATTATACAATCCTTGAAATAAAATGAATTTTCACCGTCCAGAGCTTGGTATACGTCCTTGACCTAAAATCCATTTTCTTAGTATTGTCCTCTTGTATTTATTTCCCGCTCCTTTTCTCTTGAGTTTTTTATATCCGGGTTTCCGGCCTAATGACTGCATATATGTACGACAAGACACCGAGCTATGTAAAATAGTTGTGTATCAATCACGGAATACCTACCCATGTTGTTAGATCGCCTACCCTGGGGTGCACTTTGTGGGTAATCAATCATGTCAAATTATTACTTCTACATAACCCGTCTCATACCATTTCTGAACTGTTGTCGTATAGCTATGAGGTCGCTAATGATTTCACTCCTTTGGTAAGATTTATTTTTAACCTTTTGTATTTTTTCAACTATGTTAATGAAAGTATAAATGAAATAAATCAACTTTTTTTTAACTAATGCATAATTTATTTGAAAAGCAACCGATTCTCTTCACCGAGACGGAATGCATGTACATGTATGAGCTAGTGAGACGGTCCTTTTTGTTTGTGAATTGGGTCGAGGCTCAATTGAATATCTTTTTATGAAGGTCCTAATATGCATGAGCTTACAAAAATCGGTGGCATTTTTAGCGGTTTAAAAAAAACGAGCATTATTGCCTGATCATTAGAAAATTTCCGTTATTCGTTTAAACTCCGATATGGATACTACATCTTTTAATCAATATTCACCCACACCTCAGATGATATATGCTGACATCCAGAGCGTGTATGTGAAGGAGGAATAGGAGTACGATTTCAGACGTGTTTCTCGTATATTAATTTAATTCGTATTTAATTCATAATAATTAATATTTGAAGGAGGAATGATTATATATAATTAATAACTTGCATCACAAAATTTACCACAGAATATAAACATTGTCAGCAAATATGTCAGCATGCATGGAGAAAAAAAAAAGCTATTAAGGAAAATTACGAACACGGGGTCTGACATCTTATCATTTACTACACACGGACTACTTTAAAGTTTATCACACTTCATACATTGAAAATAACAAGGATTGAAATACATATAGATATAAGATTGATTTAATCACCAATAGAAAGGACACGAGTAACGTTATACTATACCCGTAGCCAGCGTTCGTGTAGTCGTGGTATACAAACGTTGTTTTAATGGTACTCAATGTACATTTTAACACAACAAAATAAAATGAAGTATGAAAAGGGTAGGAAAAAAGCACACAAACAGATATATTCTAAATTGTTTATAGACATTATGTAAGGCCATAAGTAGGTTTGTAACCTTTAAAACATCCACAATCAACTCTCTGTCTTCTCCAGTGTCACTTGCATAAAAACGTTACCGAGACGAGTAAATGAGACACACCATTTCAAGGCTTGTCCTGGAATACCTGTTCAAGGAAATGTTGAATAACTATTTCTTCATAAAATAAAGAGTAAAATAGTCTTTCTGAAATGAGTAAAATACACATACATTTTTAAATGGTGGTATTCTATTATTTGTTGATTAACAAAAGCTCTCCTAGATAATCTGATCGTCGCTATTTTATAACAACACGAAGTAATTTTGTCAGAGGTTTTGCGATAGTAGTAATTAAGTTTGTTATTTAGTAATTGGGTAACGAGATGAGATTTGAACATGGCGCTCGCGTAGGGTGGTATTTTTCCAAGAAATCATTTTTGTTGTTAGATGTTTTTTCACGACATGACATTTGAACATCTCCATGACGAGGCTTGTGCCTCTGCTCCAGTTTGTCCGTATGTTTATCTGTGAATATGAACTGCTTACTAAAATCTACAGCATGGATTAGTATTCAATTTTTCTCATTGGATAGATGAACTGATTCGATTTCGTGAACGTCTCCGTGTGAGTGAAGACGATAACATACAATCAGCCGTGAGTGATCTGTGCGAGATAAATATAGAACTTTTAATTGTCGTGCTAGTGAGCTAGCTCAATGCGGGTTAAGTGATATATATTCACAACGACGAGCATGCCCAATCCTTGTTGATGGATACACCGCAGCGTGTGGAACCTGGTGGAGGTTTACAATCCCTGGTCATGTTTCGGAAGGTTATCTCCCCTCCTAAAGGTTGTGTTATTCTGGTCTGTGTGCTAAGGGACTTTCCTTTTTGTGCAATTATGGTTTGGCACTGCACGTAAATGTACCATCTGTATACTATCACTGAAAAACAAACCCACATATATTGAAAAGTTGGATATACCAAATGTCCTATCATAGTTAAATGGTGTTGTGATGCATTAAATTTCATATCAGTTTATCAAGGGTTTCTGTTCGATGTGTTTTATCAAATATTAAAGATCACTGAACTGGGTAAGGTTGGTCCACCACCGCCCTTTGATTAGCACGCTGTTTATGCCCATTTAAAAAAATCAAGTAATTGGGTCAAATGAAACACTTTGCCCTTGCTTTTCCGAAATCGATTCAAAATTATTACAGCAATTGAAAATTTGTATTATATTCAAATATTTGCAGGATCCATTTAAATCTAGTTTCCTCATTTCACCACTTCATGTACATGTATATGTAAGTAATAAATAATTCACACTGTATGATTTGCAGGTGATTGTACAAGTAATACTAAATATAGTTTACCCTGACATAATGAAAATATTCAACATCAAACCGATATTTTGTCCTACTACTATAAGTACCCCTAGGAATATCATACCAATTTTAACCCATCGCCCTTTGTGCGATGTCAGCCATGGCTCTTTGATTCTTTACTGAAACATAAGGGCAATGATATAAAATGTGTTCCTTTAGGGGTGGGTGGGCGATGTACATGTATATCAGTCACCTACTCTCAGTCCATGTTTGTTTGGGGAAAAAAAAGAAGAAAAGAACTATGCAACTTATCAGAATAAAATCCCGTAGAGTTGTTCTCTAACAGCATGAATGAGTTATAAATGTCGAAGATAGTAAGCCACTATCAAGTCAACGTGTAAGTCACATATTGTTAAGTCACAATGTAAGTCCTGTAATGTGAAGTTTGTGTGTAAGTCACATATTGTTAAGTCACAATTTAAGTCCCATAATGTGAAGTTTGTGTGTAAGTCACAATGTAAGTCCCGTAATGTGAATGATTTGCAGGTGTTTGTATAAATAAATACGGTTTACCCTGACATAATAGAAATCTTTTTAAAAGAGCAAAGATATTATCTTACCAATATAAAACAAATTCGATGGTAAACATTATTGAGGGCGGCAATAGATAATGAAGACGTACATGCATTCCCCACATGGAGCAGTACAATCTTACAGAATCAGCTAGAAATTTGAAATATGGATACAGGGGTGTTTTTTTGCGTGTTTGATATTTAAATCCGGCATGGTGGATGTGGTTAACCTAAATTTTCTCTAATTTGTTGTCAACTTTAACAGTTGTGTAATATATTTCACAACGAAACGACCTTGAAACACCACTTGGTAATCACCACATTTTCTTGACACACTGCGGATAACCCTTTGGACTCGGTATCACATACATAGTTGCAACGAACGAACACTGTGTTTACCCGTTGATCCAAAGCTAGTTTAGCAGAAATAGGTTCGGCATGGAACTGTCACGATGGTCTGATGTTAGGTTGTAGGGTATCAGGTAGGGCCCATCACAGCTACGTGTTCTAGTGGTCCGTCTTCTTATCCAGGGATGTGTTCAGGACCCGACCCCTGTTGGAAGTTCCTACTGAACCCCAATCCCCACCTTCCACTGTCCTAAATCAAGTGCTTTAAAGCAAACAGGATGCTACGCATCACATTTAATGTTTTCTCATTATGATACGCAACATTGCCTCATGATGATACACAACATTGCCTCATGATGATACATATCACATTTAATATTTTCTCATTATGATATGCAACATTGCTTAATGATACGCAACACATTTTCTCATGATGATATGCAACACATCATTATGATACGCAACATTGTTTCCATGATACGTAACATATTTTTTCTCATAATGATACGCAACGAATTGTCTCATGATGATGCGTCCATGTACTAAATATGACATTAAGGGGTAAATAGCTGGTCAACAGATTCTTACATCAATTCAAACAGATGTAAATAACTTCATATACATTGTCGCCCTGCATACATAGTCACCCCTGTAAAGACTCTAGTCGACAATAATCCGTCCTATCTTGAGGTCTACACCACATTCTGTCGCACAAGTACGTTGGCACAAACTGTTGCCGGCCGGGCTCGAACACTGACATGAAGTAATAACCAGAAAGATATCACCCTTGCGACAATTTGTAGATGTACTTATGTCATTTCTTGTTGCCAGAGACACGCCATGGCAATATCAGTTTAAACAATATTTATTCGTAAATAATTCGATAATAATGTTTACAAACAATGTCTTATACATGAAATAGATTGAGAAACAAGCCAAAAGGCTTATATTAATCTCTCTCTAAAAAATTTTAATATTAAACTGCCTATGTTGTTTGATCGCCTCTCTGGACATGTATTGTCAGCTGTATAATGTCTTTGTTCGATAGACAGTCTCAGCACGGAGTTACGCGGGCGAAAACATATGTCAATGGACAATGATGTTTTCATTGAGCGTCGACATAAATTGTTGCTGGCGATATACGGTAAAATCGGGCGAATACGCCACGGACTATAGTAATAATGTGCTATAATAAGGTACTACAGTCGCTACGATAGTAGTTCTAATAGCAAAGTAGAGTGTTGATCACATGTATTAAACACCAATATTATCAGCACGAACGTCGCTCAAACTTAGTGAACACTTTTCGCTCGCCATTTTGACCAAGTGGGAACACACCGTCCTCTCATAGCGTTCGCTACATTCACACCGCTAACCATCAATACTAGCTTCAGATTGACAGTTCTAGATACTGATCTACTAAATTATGTGGCATAGATAATTGCTTACCTATGCGAGTTATGACCCCAATTTTCTTAAATATTTCTATGTTACAAGGGGCAAGGCGAGCGACTTTATCTTTTTGGAATACATATACAAGCTGTTTCGTCGGTACTAAACGCTGTTTGATATTCCCCTTATTTATTATTTATCAGTATATGGTGGATTTAACCTTTACAGAATTTTATTTTTTTTTTTTTTACAAATAAAAGCAATTCTTAAAAATGCCAATCATTTCATCTTGTTCAGTGACTACAGATTTCATACATTTGTAACCTGTTTCAAGTTGAGGTTTTGCTAATTCGGTCATATGAGGCCTCCAGTAAAATGTGGTATCTTGCAAATGGCATATTTTACTGCGTTTGTATAAACAATAAATACTTTATCATGTTCCAAGGACATACATTTTACATGAAATATTAATTTCACTAAAAATTTTGATTGATGTAAATTAAATTGCATTTTGAATTAATTTGTTTCATTGACTTACCGAGTCTGACAGATCCTCTTCTTCTCGGAAACCTTCCATGCACCTCCGGTTTACAGATGACTCGGGGGGAAAGTTTTTCCCTATGTTCTTTATCAGAAAAAAAACAGTTATACCTGTAATATAGCAACTAATTATGAGAGTCGTGTAAGGTTAATTGGACGTTTAGGGCTATTTATCATCGAGACGAATTATAAATACCTTATTTCATTTTCAGATGCCTTGACTTCAGCCGAATCACAGAATCCTCAAGGTAAACCAGTTACCATTATCCTTACAATGCATCGATATTTTATTAAACGAAATGTTATTCTAAAAATTGATTGCGAAATTCACAGGAGTAATAAACTCATTATGGATGTATCCCCGTGGATAGATATTTAGATTTTAGTATTGTGTGAACTTCACAGGGTCTATCGCAGAACACATCACATTTTAACAGAGTTTGTAAAGTAAAATTACGTTTTTCCCTCTTGGTCAAATATTGATATCATTCCCCCCATCATTGATATCAGAGGACATTAACTGAATTTCATTTGAACTGTGATGGTTATAAAGATAATCGCTGAAAGACAAAATCTTACGACATGAGGGTAAATTGAACTAGGAGTTGAGGATGCAGTGGTTATTTGTCTCAGTGAACTTTTAAGTAAATAACTGGAAGTTAGAATACACATAAAATGGTCAATTTTCGACAAACAAATGGTTTAAAGTTCAAAGTTAATACCATAGTGTGGGAAATAAGGACTCAACTGCATAAATTCATTCAGCGAGAACTAAAATATGTACGATATATATATATATATATAATAAATCACTGAAAAGACCGTTGTAGGTGAAGTACCGCAGGCTGATGCAAAGCGCTTAGGTTCTTTAAGGTGCCAACGCCGCCGTGACATGAGACCCCCGTTTTGAAGGTCATATTCGAAATACCCGTGATTTTCACTTCCAAATGCCAAAGTTTGGCAAAGCTATGTTTACGTCTAAGGTTTGACGCGGCCATAGCACGAGCGGGTCTCGAACTCACGACCTACCGGTTACGAAGCGAACGCCCTACCACTGACCCACAGCGACCGGTCCCGGAAGTGGAAGTAATCCCGATGGTTCTATTGATCTGTCTTACCTTTTTCCAGTTAACATTAGTTCAGTGAATATTCTATATTCTTTTACTAAATGCAGAGACTTGGGCGTGTTACATCATGGTTTCGTTAGACTTTCTCCAAAATTAGTTTTCGTCCGAAATTCAGAGAATACTGGGAATGAATACCTTACCAGAACTTTTCGTCAAATTAAATGTGGTAAATATGATGATATTATGAAAAGAATTGGGATTGAAATTCTTGTTCACTTAGAGTCCTATACAGTGAATTCGTTTATATGAATCTTTGGAGAGTGTAATACAACATGTACATGTAAATTGCGGGCGACGCCATGTTCCTCGTCATTGACCCAAAGTATAGGATCGCTGCTCGTTATCTTCACCTTTTCCTGATGACTTAATACATTTCTCTCTCGATTTGACGGAAAAGGCCGATCGATGTTCCAAATGCATCATAGACTGCTGTGCATTGTGATGTCAAAGAGTTAAAGGCAATCGGAACTCCTCGAATGTCTCGCGCATTCGACATCTATGTCGAGTGCGCGAGACATTCGAGGAGTTCCGATTGGAGTTAAAGATACTCATACCCGAGCGAATTTGAAAATGGCTGTGACGTGATTTTGTGGATTTTCTCCGCCAATTCTCCTTCAACTTTGATGAAGTATTCTGAATAAATTTAATTTCTGAATACTGATAAGCATTGAGGGTACCGTTTAGATATATATGATGTCAAGGCGATTTACCAAGTATAAAAAGGTAATCGACAAATAACTTTTCGTGCCATTATCCTTGGCTATCCTTAATTGACATACATATGCAACTATTTGCCAGTTGAGCAAAAAAAAAAAGAAAGAAGAAAAGATAACAACAACAACCATCACTTACAAATGCAGTGTGTATATACATATAATATCCACTTAATAAATATGTGTCGGATAACATAAAATTATAACTGGAAGAAATATTACCCTCATAAAGATATCAAAAATTCAATACCATTATAACTCACATCAAAGTCAATACAACATAAATGTCATTTATTAAGTTCTCCGCTGAGAGAGCAAAGCGCGCGTTGGATTACTTTGATGTCGATGCCTTCCCCCTCCCCCGCCAATATTCACATAAAGGACGAATTACCTTTCGGGGGGGGATTTTACTTTGCTCACTGAACGCAACCCGGAGTATTTATTGTTTGACAATGAAATACAGGGTATAATTGTTTCTGGGTACCCTATAAGCATAGTTGTGGGAGGAAAATCAGAATACATACAGGAAGCTATTATGATACAATATGCTTTGAGTTTTAAAAAAAATACAGCCATCCTTCACAAATTAGTCCAAAGTGAAACAGCAGGTAGATGATTTAAATAATTTTATCGCGGCAAAATGTAATCTATACTTTTTTGTAGTAATTATTAACGCTGCCTGTCTCCGCTATTTCATTGGTCCGCGTTTATGTGATTAAATCTTTCATGTCTACTAGAAAGATTTAAATAATTGACAGACTTTGAAATAGCAAATGGGCTTCGAGAAGGATCTTGAAGAGATAAGTAGTTTTTTTAGAAAATGAAATCTTCGATGTCATTGGGACCAATTTCCCCCTAGGGCCCGCTTTCATCGTTCCAAATCATAATCCAACATAATAAAAACAACTTATATACACCCGCAGATTCCCAGACGCAATAAGCTCAGCTGAAGTCGTTTATCTAAATGACAAGTATAAGAGAAACATTAAATTTTAAACATCATCTAATATGTTAAATGTTAAAAATGTTAAATGTTTGAGAACTGAAAAATTCATTCGTCATCAATAATTATTCCAAACCCGGTAAAATTCTTCAGACATAAGCACGTAAGTACCTTGACAGCGAAAGGTTCATCAATCTAATTATGTATATCCGCATTGTCACGTGATTTAGTTGCTAAGAGAAAATACAACGACCTATTTTCGCACTTTTCTTCCTCAAAGAAAAAAGGAGTATACATGCGTTCGCACGCTCTCCCTGGCCAAATTTGGGTTTTATTACTGCTGTAAAATTAAATGAATCATTTTTAAAAATCTAAGATATCTAGAATATTAAGTATGTAAAATCTTCAAACAAAAATTCCCAATACGCCTAAATTAAATACATATTAATCTATTCATGGCAGATAATCATAAATGAATCATGTCAAACTGCAATCACTCTTCAATAAAGTAATTTTTTCACGTACAAATGATGTGATCTGAAATGTAAATATATTTTTGTACTATTTACTAATATCCATAAAGACCGCCCAAACATGTTGGTTTAGATACTGATTAAACATTGTCGCTGGTCACATGTTGCGGGCGATAGCGCCTTGTGTCAACACTATCAACACTATCATTGATTGTTCTGCACTATTATTTATTATACAGATAAAGTAATCATGGAGAACACCTGTTTATCAATCGATTGACTTAGCAATTCTAAACACATTTGCTACGATCATGGTCTTTTCCGTAAACGCTTTTAATTTCAATATACCTGTTCCCCCTGCAAGCCTTGTCACCTTACCGTGTGTATTTACAACTAACGCATTAAACAGGTCAAGTGTTCTACAGTTGTGTCGAGCTTTTGATTGGCTTCTCGGTTTTTTACCTGCATTGTCAAACCTAAACGAGCGTAGTTGTGACACACATTTGTGAATGAAATAGTTCGGTGGCTATGAAATCAACCAATCAAATTAGCTGGCTGACTTCATTGGCACAGAGCGGTGTTTATTTATATCTAGCTACACGTGTCTTATTATCCAATTATATTGTCTTTTTTTTCTACAGGAAGTGACGTAGTTTTCCCTGTCGACCATGTGACTACCAATTTGAGAATGCCGTCTGTTAGCCCTTCTCAATATGTATGTATCCAAGAGACTAGATGCACTTGTTTTTCTTTGCTGAGTCAAAATGATTATTTCTGCTCCACAATGTGTAAAGGTGATAAGGAAGTGCACATTTCTCTTTGCATTAGTTAAACTGGAATGCAATTTTCCAAAAATTGCTCTCTTTTTGAAATAGTATATTAAATATCCGAAAAAATAATTTCTTTCTTCATTTTGCATTTGCAGATTTGCGATATGCTTGATCCATTATTTGAGGAGTCATACATAGAAGGAAACGAATATACGGGACAACAGCAGCAAAGCCATTTAGAAAATATTGTGGATTCTACTAGTATATTTTGCGCTAATAACAACATTAACGGTACGGAGACCGGAAAGATGAGGGGAGAATCACCGGACACTGCCTGCAAAGTCACAGACTCCGCGGACTTTTACCAGGGATACCAGGCTCAGTCCTACCCCACGGATTACTCGGAGGGCCACGAGAGATTGACACACCAAGGAAACTATGAAGTGTCATACTGTGCAAAAATAATGGACACTAACCCAGTGTGTGAAGACAGAAACGCAGCGTATGATAGGCAGTACCTTACAAATAAAAGGACAAAATACACAGGTACAGTGAATTATCTAATGACAATTTTCTTCTTCTTCATGTTTTTGTATCATTACACAATATGTAAATGATTTAAAAAGTAAATCTAAGTATGGTGTTATCCCATATTTCATTATAATTTGCTAATAGCGAGTATTGACAGGTCGATAAACTGAAATTGAACGCTTTATCCATGATATGATTTATTTATTAATTTTGCTGAAATTAAACTACAGTTGTTTCATTTTTCTATGTAATAATGGTAAAATGTTATGACTCCGCCAAAAAAACCAAACACTGATGAATAAAGAGGTATTGTTTGAATTATAACATCAATGAAACCTTAATACTTTATATATTTAATTATGAATTATTTTAATGAAACGGTTGGCGAATCAAAGTTTTAAGTATTATATTACATTCATAAACAAAAGCACAACGATGATATTTTTTATTTTGTTTTATTATCAGTTGAAAAGAGAGATGGTTAAATTTTCCCTTGTTAATTCAATGTCATGAATATTAGAAAGTAGAAAGCTCTTTAGGGGAACTTATTGCTTTCGGAATGAAACACATGGATTTCATGTACTAATAAATTCATTGCTATCATCGTGATGTTATAATTGAACTAGAATTAATCTATAGATACAATAACACAAAAGCAAGTTTCCTAGTGAAACATGTAGCTTTTAATAATACAGTTTATATTCTGGTTTTAAAAGTATTTAATACTTGTAATAATGCATTATTGTGTCCTGTTGAAAGATTGTTTCAATTCCTGTTCGAAAAAATCGCAAAGTAATTTATGAATACATAAAAACAAATTTTAATTGCAAATTTTTGATCAATGATTAATTTGATACGACCTGGCTCTACTTGCTTTAGATCTCAAATGTACCGCCTTCACCCCACCAAATATTGAGACACTTAAACAAAAGATCAAAAAGTTCACAGATGAACAATAACGTGTCGAGGGTTGTTAACACAATTCAGGTCTTGTCCGACATGTCCAGAACGCGTCGATCGTAATACACTGCTTTCGTTTCTGGTCGATCGCTTGTTGTTGTCTCCGATAATTTATCCATAAAATATTTCTTCTCCATAAACAATCATCATTAAATTTGATTGATTTGAAAAAAAAAAAAACTGTTCACTAAAAGATCGCACTGGATGACCATTGTAACACATTTCGTCCTTGCTTTTTAATAGATTCCAATGAATTTGCTCGCTGGTCTAACAAACACCCAGAGACCTGGTCTTCACAAGAAGTTTTGGACTGGATCTTCTATACAGCTGAGAAAAATGGAATTGACTGCGAACATCTTTACGCAGAAAACTTCCGAAACATCGCTGGGTTTGATCTCTGCAAGATGGGCCTTGATGGTTTCCTCAGACTCGAGCCCAACTATGGCCGTCTGTTTTACAAAATGTTTCGGGACTTGTGTGATGGATGTGAGTATATATCATCCATTCTCAAACAAAAGTGTTACGTTTCCATGTCTTCCCCGTTTCCAAAAATGATATGTTATTTTACCTTTTATGTTACAGTGTTCTTTCATCAGAGGATTGAGACTCCATCACACCACAGTCCCAAGGCCAACGATCTTAGTTTCTCCCCTACCAAACCGAGGGAAAACATTATCATGAATTCCGAATCCGCCCCCCTTGCTCCTTCGTATTATACCGTCCCTGGTAAGTTTCTACATGTAAATCAGTAATTAGGTAGTAAAGCAAATGTATATCTTTTTTTTGTGCTCTTCCATGGAATGAACTGTAATATTTTTTTTCTCATGAACAGACATGGCAAAAATGGAGACAACACCTTCGCAATATATGTACGAAATTCCCGGGATGACTCAGTACAAATGCCGAAACATGCATCCGATGTCAAATCCATTCCAAGGTAAGAAAACATTAAATCAAAGAGAGAAAAAATCTTGACAATTCAAAAATAAAATCCTCTCTTCATTAGCAATGCTTTATAACCTAGTTTTTAACTTACAGCTACACATTTGAAGCACCACCCCCTACCGCCATACGGACACATTCCCTCACAAATCATGTATCCCAACATGCCCAGATGCATACCATACCCGACCGACGAACATCTACACCAACCCATTCGCCGCCGACCAGGAAGGCCTCGAACCAAGAGCCATCCCTCTGAAGAGGAGAACCACAGAGAAAAGAAAGGTAACTTAGGAAAACAAACAGATTTTTTTTTTAACAGCTGTCATATGATTGTAGATAAAAACCTTGAAAATTTATTTTCTACTATTGTGTGTAAGGTTTGTTCGGCCACAGTAACCAAGTTATACAGTATATTTTAAAATGATTGTTTATTGCCTTTCAGTCAAGAATCAGCATCTTTGGGAATTTATCTATGAGATTCTGATGAACCCAATGTATAACCCTCAGTTCTTAAGATGGGAAAATCAGAGAGAGGGCGTGTTCCGCTTCGTCCAATCAGAGGCTGTGGCCCAGCTGTGGGGAGGACTAAAAAATAACGAAAATATGACCTACGAAAAACTAAGTCGAGCTATGAGGTAAGCGATCTATTTATGCCCACAATATTACAAATCAATCTAAGAATAGCAATAATGTGGAGACAATTGGTCATTTTTATCCCATTCATACGTTTACTAGACATGCACGGTTGATTGGACCTGATTCATCACAAACCTCTTTAACCATTTCCTCGTGTGTCTAGCTGTCGTAATATACAGGTTCTCATCAAACAGTTCGATATAAAAAAAAATATAGATCGAATGAAGGCATACGATGCTTACCATGAATGGAGAGAACTGATGGGCGTTCTGATGACTCACATCTTTGTCAATATCGTGAACATCCCCCCACGCATATACTTGTACTATTGCTTATCAAAAAAATAAATCTCCAAACCCATCCCACCAAATCATGCAAATTTCACCGATTTCTGAATGAGACTAAAGATCTATGTCAAGAATTGAGACAGAATGGTCAGTGTTAATCAGCTGTATAGTGTGACGCAGACGATTGTTTGTTGTATAAACCTGACATCTCCGTCACTGGGTCCGGTTATCATTGGGTAGCACTCGATTTGTCGAACTATTAAACAAATGGTATTTGTCGCCTCATCCAATGACGTACACCAGTATAAACCAAGTCTTCACAATGCTTCTTCCCTAAATTGTAATCAGTACTCATTATTACGCAACAGTACGTGATGTTGGATACGAAATCAACAGAATCACCATTTCTTTTATTTTATTCTAGGCACTACTACAAGAGAGGAATTTTAGAGAGAGTAGAGGGACGAAGACTAGTCTACAAGTTCTCCCGTGTAGCGATGGAGAGAGTGAGAGAGAAACGACACTCTATTTGACTATAGTGTCTATGGAGTATGTGTTTGCAGACTTCAGTGTACACTGTCACGGACAAGAGTGGTTTCTGTGGATGTGGTCCACACAGTTCCCGTGGTAGGCGCATTCTACCGAGTGACCAATATAATTGGCTAGCAGCTTCTAGTCGATCCTTTGTGTTCAAGTCCCATACGCGGTGTTCGAGTTCAAGTGCGCATGCGTAAATAAGATGTACTCACATTCAATCTTAACGTCTTAAATGACAGACATTATATCTTATGCAGCCAGAAAATTCCACACAAACATGGCGATCTTTATCCGCAACGGAAGTGAGGAAAGGGGAGTTCATTTCTTATTGAACGACAATATCATACTGGTGCCACTGACATGAATATTTATTATGTTTGATGTCCACAAACTGGACAGAGATACTACAAAGTGTTGCTATTCTTGTACATTATGCAATAATGTGTGTGAACAAGTTTTTTTTTATGCCCGTAGAATTTTATACTGTAAATAGCGAGTTCGGAAATGTAAGAAACTATAAACATTTGCCTACTTAAATTGTTTTATCTTTCCTTGTGTAATAACTATTTTGTTATTGAAACTGAAGTGCGGTTTATTTATGATCTTTATTACGGTATTGTTATGCTCTCGGTTTCTTTCTGACATTCTGTTTATAAACACATATATTTCAAAAGTTGACCAAAGTTTTTATGAATAAGGGTCATGCAAATTTTCCATTAGAAGACGTGTTAAATTGAATTTCGATGTACTACAACGATTTTTGCTATTTGTTTTTGTAAATGAATTATACAAGAAGGAACATCCGTTCTTTGTGCTGCATAAGAAATCTCACGCATTCCATAAGTTTCTAATAGACAACGTATTTTGTATGTCAATCGAATCTCAAGCCTGTGCTTTTTGTTGTTGTAAATTATTTTTGTATGTTATTTATGATCGCTTCTGTGTAAAGCATCACAGCGGCGGTAGCAGCAACCATTGCTAAATTAGTATTTATTTCTTGTAAAATAAACTTTGAAACGCTTTAATTTTATCTTGTGATTTAGAACAGGAAAATGAAACAGTTCTTTCTTAGAAAGATTAATATCCGCTGCTATAAAGTGTTGAAATTTAGTGACAAACTAGCACCTATATAGCACGACTTAAAAATGGATAGTCTCCCAATTTCAAGTGAACTTTTCTTCGTAGAAAAGTACAAAACGGTAGACAAAGAAGAGTAATAAGTGTGTGGTATACACATGACAGGGAGTTAAGGAGGGTATACACATGACAGGGAGTTAAGGAGGCGTACTACATCATCATAATGGCTGACTTCCTTTTAAAACGGACGAAAATATGAATATCAGCAATATTTCTATATTCCTTTTATTTGATTGCCTAGATGGGTAGCTCAGTTGATTATTGTGTCGACTGCTGGCCTGGATTTCTTGGGGGGAAAACCCCCTCGAAACTCGGACTTAAGTCTGATATTTTACTCAAATTCTGACTTCTTAAATAAAAGAAAATTCAAATTTAAGTTTGAGATTTTTTCCCGAGAAATCCAAGCCCGATCTGTAGATCGCAGGTTCGATTCCAGCAGGGGTTTTATTTTTATTTTTTTTTTCATATTACTTTCTATTAAAACCGCATTGATATACTTTGACTAAATAAAGTCAATCTGAAAGATTCAAATTTCAAATTATATTGGACATATCCTCCAGTATTCATCGATATGAAAGGCGAAGATAACGAACAGTGACCAATCTACATATGTATATCTTTCTGTGGTGTGTTACTCCTCCTTAAAAATGTCCAAATCTGCAACATGTGCCTTCCTATTCCTAAGTCAAGTCTCCGTATGGGTAAAAAATTCAGGAGTGGGATGTTGAAACAATGTACAACCAACTTATTCCTAAGTCTCTTTGAACTATTACCCAGCATGCCTGAAATAATCATGCAACATCATATATCTCTTCACGTCACAGCAGTGTAACAAAGGGGGGTCTTTACCATATCTACGACTTTCATGCGTGACGTCATTTGAGTAGGGGAAAACCCTGAAATTTACAGACTACGTTGATGACGTAAAGTACGTGTGTTGTCTAACTAATATAGTGAAATGGTAATTTACGAGAGAGAGAGAGAGAGAGAGAGAGAGAGAGAGAGAGAGAGAGAGAGAGAGAGAGAGAGAGAGAGAGAATGTTGAATATTATGTAAAATTTCCCAGCATTGTATCATATATTAGAAATTTAAAGGCTGTGGAGACGCACCTAAAATGTTTCATCTACTAAGCTGTCATAATGTAATTATTTAATGGACCAGGTAGTTATTATAAATACCACGGTGTATTTCTATATGACACATACGACGCAAAGCGATGGTGATCAGAAGAACATATAAGTCAGCGTTTGATGATAAGTGACCAACAAACAAAAAATCTAATACAGATCACTCTATAAAGTAAATGTGAATCATGGTTCGAGAAACAATAGGTGTATGTACTTGGGAAATAGTAACTGTCTGTGTAGAGTTCCTGGAAACGGCATATCACAACCTGTTAAGCATAAAAAACATAAACTCCCCGTGTAATGTTACGTAACAATTGCTTCTGTTTGATATACGGAATATTACGTGTTGACGTCTTTGTTGTTTAAGTGTGGGTAATTAATTAATTATCGAAGACTTCCGATCTGGGATGTAAATAGTCACAATTTAATTTGATATTTATCTTGGTTTTTTTCTTCTCTCCTTTATCGAATTGCGTAGATTATCATAGTAGAGTAAAATAAAACATAAACTACTGTTATACCTCTATAAAGCTTGGCAAATTCAAACATTATTTTCAAGACTTAAACCGTAAATTACATACCATCCTATAAAATGTTCTTTTAAAATGTGTTTATGACTCACTAAATTCTATCTTTAGGTATAAATTGAAACCGGTAAAATATTTTTAACTTATCAGAGTTAAATGCGTTTATTTGAAATACATTTGATTTGAAAAGTTTTTTGAAATCTAGTTTCATATATCAATTTTGCGAAAGTGTTTGGTTCTTGATCCAAGAAACATAACTCTGGATGTACTGTCTGATTCTATACACGATTTTACGTTGATATATTTGTCGTTCTTAAACGCTCTTGCATACTCGTAGAATAAACTTGGAGCTACGGATTTTTTAAAAATGTTATGGTCGTTTCTCGCTTAAAATAGTTAGACCATATGAAATACTTAATGCAGTGCTTCAAGAAGATTTTCTATTAATTTCAGATCAGATTGTTTTAAATGACAAACTACATAATACAAAATACGAGAAGATTTGAGCTGAGGAACACGTGTCACCTGAATCCTCTGCTAGCCGTCCAGTGTTACTTTTCCAAACATTTGTAAACATTTGTGACGTCACAGTTAAGTTAACCAGAGGGGCAACATTTTTCAAAGTCTGAGGATGTCAAAGCGTAATGGCTGACGCTTCTGTTAAAACTGTTCGCTGATTTTTATGGATTCTTGAAAATATGGATAGTTGATTTAAACAATATTTTATTATGTATAAAACATAAAAGGATTGGACAACAGGCGTTGCCTATATAAGCACTCTCCATATAAATACATAGTCAAGGTCATACAGATAGTTATTATAATGATAATGAAGCAATAAAATATTATATACATTGATATGTTTAACAGTTTCTATTTCTATAATTTACAGCTTGTTGTATGACTGACAAATATAATTTATAATTAATATGGATAGTTAATTGTATATGCTTGCGTTCATTGATATCTTATAAAAATAATGATAATTTAACACTAGTATCAAATAAATCTAGCATCTGTTATATATGCTTTTGGACGCGGATTTATCACAATGCATTGCATGAGTTAAAACGGTTATTGTACTACAATATTACAAATACATTTGTAACGTGTTATGGGACAAAACTGAACCAGTTTGAAGATTGGAAAAAAATATTAGTTTATTGCAAAACGACTTTATATGTAAAAAAATAAATAAATAAATAAATAAATAAAAAAAGAATATCCAACATAAGATTAACAATTAGAATCACTAGACAATATTCATACATTGATGTAATTCTTTGTTTGGAAATGTGAAGTTATACTTTTGGGGTATTTATGTAACTTGCATATCTACCTAAGACACAATGACCATTAGTTGCTTGAAAGAGGGAAAGGAAACTTTCATCTTTGTCGAACGATTTTTTGTGTTCTTTTATGAAACGGTCACTGATATCCTTGGTAATTTCTTAGTGATATTCGCTTCAAATACGAAAGAGAACAAATGATCCGATACTCCAGAACTCTCCTTTAAAACGATTACAATATACATATATACACATTGGGATTAAATGACACACACTTAATCATACCAAGAATTTGTTTTCTCATTAGTACGACACGAGACACTTAAATTACCATTTGCTTACTTCTAAAGTGATAATCGTACTTCATTTCCTATGTCGATCTATGAATGAAAAATATTTTTACTTATTTTAAGAGCCTCGGGTAGTTCCAAGCAATGTTTGCTTAATTTCAAATTTAAATGCTCATCAGTTTAAGCATCAAATGTTTTAGCTGAAACGTGAGATAAAAGAAAGAGGAAATGAATGGACTAATCTCCTCTTTCTGTGAACTGATTGATTTATGTGATGTTTGATCCTAGTGAGGACATTCCACTTCTATCGTATGACAACCACAATTCGACACTTCACCACTGATCTTTCAGATCTCACCGTCGTTCTCTCTTTTTACATCGAACATAAGGCAAAGGAGCAGTTTATAAAATACAAATTGTAAATGTACTTATTTTAAAGTTTTGTGTACCACTCAGTAGGAAAATACATATAATAGTGCTTTATTTTATCAAATAAAATCTCCTAGACGACTACATTAAAGATTATTTGTTTGCTCCTAGCATTTCAGCTACAGCTTCATATATATATATATATATATATATATATATATATATATATATATATACATGTATATATATATATATATATATATATATATATATATATATATATATAGATTAATGACCAGATGGATTTCAATTACATAATTATGTGATTGAAATCCATCAGGTCATTAATCTATGTAGCTCTGTGAGGCCACGTCGTGCACTCTAGAAGATTATATCGGAGATTTATCCCTCTCTCTCTCTCTCTCTCTCTCTCTCTCTCTCTATATATATATATATATATATATATATTGATTTCCGTGTTTTCTTTTTCATATTTGTGTAATATATATATATATATATATATATATATATATATATATATATATATATATATATATATATATATATATAAGTCTCTTTTTCGAAGTATAATCTAAAAAATAATAATTTTAAAAAAAACCACTTTCTAGAAATATTTCCACCGTGTTACCGATCTTCTTCAGTCATAGCAATGTAACGCAAGACTACATACACAAAAGTACTGTGACGTCACAGTAAGTATTATACAATAAGGGATATCGGAAATAGAAAATTTTGGAACTCTTCAGAAAAAGAAGTTACGAAAATTATGCGTCACTTGGGCAACTCTTGTATACAAATTAGTGATGGCTAAAGAGGACACTTTTCTGATATAAAAATATATGCCTGGTTTAAAGATTATTTTTCAGAATGTTGCAAGTGAATGTACTTGTACTAAAACATGAGTTATTGGATTAAATTTCTGATGTTTGGTAAGCAGATAAAACAAAAGAAAAAGTCAATTTCCTACACCGTATGCACTTAGATATTTACTTTATGAGATTTTCTTGAGTCATTAAAACAACCGACCGCTATGAAATGATATGATTAATCACAATAAATTATTTATAAATCGATCTCCAGAAACGTACATATACATGCAGCAACATGTAGCCCCGCCCCCTCCTTCCCACATACACTTCTGCCCCCCCCCCCCCCCCCCCCCCCCCCCGTTTTCCTGAGATTGCGTTAAATTATCACATACACCATTAAAGTTTGTTATTAGTACATCTGCAAAGATCGATTCATTAGCTGGTCATTTGATATAGTAGCGGTGAATGGTAGTGGAAATGCAAGGTTAGATCAATGAGTTCAACTCATGAACTGAAGAATATCCCCCCCCCTTTTTTTTTTTACGATTTCGGGATTTGAGCAGAACTGCATTTCTTGCTAACTAAGATTTTTCAAATTAATATAACGGTACTTTTTTTTCTTCGTTTGTTTCCAACCCCTCAACTTTAAAAAACGGTGCTAAAATGTGCCTGAATTCATTATAGCGAGCTCGCTCCAATGGTTACACATATGAGTCACGTGATTTACTCTTCATCAGTTGAAAAAAGATGAGTATTACCCATAATGCTTCCGAAAAAATGTCGCCGTTACTGCGGTATACTTCATTGACAAACCCGTAATTAAGATAATTATATTGTTTATAAAGTACTATAAACGTTTTTAAATTCCAAACAAGCTTTCTCATAGCTTCAAACATTTTGCTTGGTTTGAGGGAAGAACAAAAAACATTGCAGCTAATATGATGTCACAATGTAACTGTTTACATCCACCACGTTATATTTCCCGCGTTAAATGAAGAGGCGGATAAAATGTCTATAAGTCGTGTTGCAAGATTTTAATGGGCTTCGCTCGTCTCAACGGTCACACCGTACAACATATTATCTGTTAGTACATATGTAACATGTGCTTGTTTACTGAAAAGTTGCCCAAGTTAACGCAGAAAACGTTATCTCGTTGAACATACTAAATATTAAAATCAGGACGGAATCGGAGACGAAATAATGGTTCCGATATTCCGTATTGAAAAGTGACGTCAAAGTTGATATTGCGAAAAACATTTAAAAAAGGTAAGAGTCTAATAATAAAATGAACAATACTCACCCGACCTCGTGGACACATCCTAAAATATGACTATGCATACAATTAATTTTTGGTAATGCGATCGTTCTCGGCATAATTAAGATTCTCTGTTTCTTGAAGGATTAAAAAAACAAAACACGAAAAGAACATTCCGATGAAAATTTGATGATTTACACTATCTAATCTTTACAATGAAATGACCAGTGTAATTAAAGACTTGCAGCGCTCTATCTAAGAAAACAATGGTAGGTCCGAAGAACGTTGGGCCATTATATTCGTATATCATGTAAGTCTATAAAGTACCAGCATTCCTGGGGGTCATGCAGTTAGTAACGTACAATATAGCAAATCGTACACCGATTTACAGTATAATGACTTATTTTAGAGGGGTCAATGTTCGTAGTTTAAAAAAAAATTAGTATGCTTGCGGGTCTATTAATCCCAGCCTGAAGAATTTTCCTTCTTATGCTTACTTACTTATGCCTACTACCCCCTTTAGGGCATAGGCCGCCCACAAGATTTCCCCAGGCTTCTCTATCCCGCGCAATTTGTTCCAGTTATTTCCATGTTTTCCCTATTGTTTTGGTGTTGGCCTCCATGTCTCTCCGCCAGGTGATTCTTGGCCTACCCCTTATCGCATAACATATATAGTTTTAATTTCAGTGTTGGAGGACGACTGCACGCCAACAAAAATGGACCATAAAAATACAAGTTACCATAATTCGAACAAAGGAGACTTCGTGTTTCGGGGAAGTGAAAATAGAGAACTATAATACATGCACTGTGCCTTTTGTTACTCAAACTCAGTAGTAAACTTTACATCAATAAACAAGGTCATTACAAATGTGACAAACGTCATACTCCTTCCTCACATATCTTTTTTTAGAGGTAACATATGTTTCCTTTAGAAATAATTTCTGATATGCGAAAGTGACCATTTTGATACGCGTCAGCTGGTATATGTAGTGCGATGTTTGAAATATAATGATTCAATCCACAGCATAAAATAATGGAATCCCGACTTAATCCTTGAATTTCAATCTTATCATTCAATAATATAACACCAATGGTTGGTTGATTGAATATTGTTTAACGTCCCTCTCGAGAATTTTCCATTCGTATGGAGACGTCGCCATTGCCGGTGAAGGACTGCACAATTTAAGCCTTTGTTCGGCGCTCATGGCTTTGAGCAGGGAAGGATCTTTATCATGACCCACCTGTTGGGACCTTGGTTTTTGCGGTCTCATCCAAAGGACCGACTGGAAAAGATATCAACGAAAAAGTGAAGATAATGAACAGTGATCAGTCCCTGTACAAAATTAAGAGTAAAGAAAACACAAACACCTGTACACATTAGAGGTGGGAATATGTGCTTAGGAGGAGTAAGCATTTCGTGCTAACCGGTCACACCCGCCGTGAGCCCTATATTTTGATCAAGTAAAAGGAGTAATCCGTCGTCAAAATAACTGCCTAACAGTGGACATGAAACGCGGCGGGTATGACCGGTCAGCAGACGACGCTTACTCCTCCTTGTACCTGAAATCCCAGCAAAATGTCCTCCCACCGATGTTCACTCAATATCGAGCAAAAATTGTAAGCACGACAAATTGTGTTTTGAAATGAATATTTGTAGGAAGAGAAATGTCAGCATGGCATAAGGTGAAGAATGATTGCCAGTGCTGAAGTTTATACCAGCACCCTCCCTCATCTTGTAAACAAATCTGCACGGACTTTTTATCAAGAGTATTAGGCTAATAACATTTTAGCTCACCTGAGCTGAAAGCTCAAGTGAGCTTTTCTGATCGCCTGTTGTCCGTCTGTCTGTAAACGTTTTACATTTTCAACTTCTTCTCCAGAACCTCTGGATCAGAAGAGCTAAAATTTACACGAAAGAATTTTAACATAGTGCAAATTCAAGTTTGTTAAAATCATAGCCCCCGGGGGTAGGACGGGGCCACAATAAGGGATCAAAGTTTTATATAGAAATATATAGGGAAAATCTTTAAAAATCCTCTCAAAAAATGCTGGGCCAGGAAAGTGAAGATTTACATGAAAGCCTCCTGACATAGTGCAGATCAAAATTTGTGAAAATCATGGCCCTGAGGGTAAGATGGGCCACAGTAGGGGATCAAAATTTACATACAAATATATAGGGAAAATCATTAAAAATATTCTCCTGAAAAATTAAATGCGTTACTCTACATTTGTAAATACGATATATACAACAAAATAGTTCATGTTTGTATTTTAATTGTTTGTTCCATATATACTCGTATTTTTCTACTAGGCCGTCAGACTTGGATAGAAACCGTAAACGTAATGCAATGACAACTTCATGAACCTAAACGATGTTGCTTTCAAACTGAAATGTACATCTTCACCTTCCATACACTGAATTATCTTCCTAAGCATATATGTAACCTATTGCGATTGCATTGTTCCAACTTGCACGTGTGAATACCCTAAAGGAAATATTCTTGTTTTCTTAGAAATGAATTTATAAAAAAGATATTTAAGAATTACCCCCCCCCCCTCCCCCAATATTCCGTCAATGTTCTCTGGCATCTTATGAAATCAAATCATGTAGGCTTCCTCGAAAGATAAAAAAAAATTGCGTTTTAATAAGGCTGCAGTAACAGCTGGCTGTTGGGAGACAGAAACAAACCATGATATGACATTTGCCGACCACAGGACGGTGAGAATGATGAACGGTACAGACTGTCTCACGAGACCGCAGTCTATATATTCCCAGTCACACGTTAGCTGTTGTGACATGCCAGGTCAATAGAAAGTAGGTTGGGGGAAATACAAATCATGTCGCTATATCAATTTATGATCATATACTTTTGAAAGAATTTTATATCGTTTATTTTTCCTTTGCGTCCATGTTGTATATTTACTATGGTAGATCTACGTTTCACTTTATGGATCCCTAAACTTTTGTGTGACTTGAAAGAGAATGGAACCTATATTCACTGAACTTGAATTCTTTAAGCTCCGACAACAATAAATATATTTCAGTTACTTTGGTGACATGAAATATTAATTAAGGGAATGACAAAAAGAAATGTATGAAAACTACTGTTAAAAAGGATTCGCAGATGGAAAAAACATAGAACAATCATTAGTGAAATGAAACAGAAATATTTTCTGACAGTCAATGTTGTTAATGTTTCAATTTTCTAACATGTTTCTATAACAAACCACAAAAAATAAATCACCTACAGCTGAACATGTGTATAAATGATTAATTATAAGACATAACACACAGCTAATTGTATAGATACGTAATGTCACATGTTGTATTGACCAGGTGTCTGGAAATTGACCTGATTATTTACTCATTTTGACCGGATTGTTTCCTCATTTGAAATGTTTGGTATTGTATGTTGTATTGACCGGGAATCTGGAAATTGACCTGATTATTGACTCATTTTGACCTGATTGTTTACTCATTTGATATATTTGGTATTGTATGTTGTATTGACCGGGTATCTGGAAATTGACCTGATTGTTTATTCGTTTAAAATATTTGGTATTGTATGTTCTATTGACCAGGTGTCTAGTATTGACCTGATTATTTACTCATTTTGACCTGATTGTTTACTCATTTGAAATGTTTGGTATCATATGTTGTATTGACCGGGAATCTGGAAATTGACCTGATTATTTACACATTTTGACCTGATTATGTACTCATTTGAAATGTTTGGTATTGTATGTTGTATTGACCGGGAATCTGGAAATTCACCTGATTGTTTACTCATTTTGACCTGATTGTTTACTCATTTGAAATATTTGGTATTGTATGTTGTATTGACCGGGTATCTGGAAATTGACCTGATTGTTTATTCATTTAAATTAGTTGGTATTATATGTTGTATTGACCGGGAATCTGGAAATTGACCTGATTATTGACTCATTTTGACCTGATTGTTTACTCATTTGATATATTTGGTATTGTATGTTGTATTGACCGGGTATCTGGAAATTGACCTGATTGTTTATTCGTTTAAAATATTTGGTATTGTATGTTGTATTGACCAGGTGTCTAGTATTGACCTGATTATTTACTCATTTTGACCTGATTGTTTACTCATTTGAAATGTTTGGTATCATATGTTGTATTGACCGGGAATCTGGAAATTGACCTGATTATTTACACATTTTGACCTGATTATGTACTCATTTGAAATGTTTGGTATTGTATGTTGTATTGACCGGGAATCTGGAAATTCACCTGATTGTTTACTCATTTTGACCTGATTGTTTACTCATTTGAAATATTTGGTATTGTATGTTGTATTGACCGGGTATCTGGAAATTGACCTGATTGTTTATTCATTTAAATTAGTTGGTATTATATGTTGTATTGACCGGGAATCTGGAAATTGACCTGATTATTTACTCATTTTGACCTGATTGTTTACTCATTTGATATGTTTGGTATTGTATGTTGTATTGACCGGGTATCTGGAAATTGACCTGATTGTTTATTCGTTTAAAATATTTGGTATTGTATGTTGTATTGACCAGGTGTCTAGTATTGACCTGATTATTTACTCATTTTGACCTGATTGTTTACTCATTTGAAATGTTTGGTATCATATGTTGTATTGACCGGGAATCTGGAAATTGACCTGATTATTTACTCATTTTGACCTGATTATGTACTCATTTGAAATATTTGGTATTGTATGTTGTATTGACCGGGAATCTGGAAATTCACCTGATTGTTTACTCATTTTGACCTGATTGTTTATTCATTTGAAATATTTGGTATTCTATGTTGTATTGACCGGGTATCTGGAAATTGACCTGATTGTTTATTCATTTAAATTAGTTGGTATTATATGTTGTATTGACCGGGAGTCTGGAAATTGACCTGATTATTTACTCATTTTGACCTGATTGTTTACTCATTTGAAATATTTGGTATTGTATATTGTATTGACCAGGTATCTGGAAATTGACCTGATTGTTTATTCATTTAAAATATTTGGTATTGTATGTTGTATTGACGGGGCATGAAATTGACCTGATTGTTTATTCATTTGAAATATTTGGTATTGTATGTTGTATTGACCGGTAATCTGGAAATTGACCTGATTATTTACTCATTTTGACCTGATTGTTTACTCATTTGAAATATTTGGTATTGTATGTTGTATTGACCGGGTATCTGGAAATTGACCTGATTGTTTATTCATTTGAAATATTTGGTATTGTATGTTGTATTGACAGGGCATCTGAAAATTGACCTGATTATTTACTCATTTTGATCTGAGTGTTTACTCATTTGAAATATTTGGTATTGTATGTTGTATTGACCGGGTATCTGGAAATTGACCTGATTTTTTACTCATTTGAAATATTTGGTATTATATGTTGTATTGACCGGTAATCTGAAAATTGACCTGATTGTTTATTCATTTGAAATATTTGGTATTGTATGTTGTATTGACAGGGCATCTGAAAATTGACCTGATTATTTACTCATTTTGATCTGAGTGTTTACTCATTTGAAATATTTGGTATTGAATGTTGTATTGACCGGGTATCTGGAAATTGACCTGATTTTTTACTCATTTGAAATATTTGGTATTATATGTTGTATTGACCGGTAATCTGGAAATTGGCCTGATTATTTACTCATTTTGACCTGATTGTTTATTCATTTGAAATATTTGGTATTATATGTTGTATTGACCGGGCATCTGGAAATTGACCTGATTATTTACTCATTTTGACCTGATTGTTTATTCATTTGAAATATTTGGTATTGTATGTTGTATTGACCGGGTGTCTAGAAATTGACCTGATTATCTACGCAAATTAAATGCAGCATGTGTTGTCCCTGCATATAATTGTTGTTGATTACAACTTATCCAAACGTCTACCACGCTTATTCAATTGTCGTGGATTTGCATATAAATCATATTATGTGCCAGGTAGCCGATCAAAACCTGAGCTGTAGATGCGACAACATATTCTGTGTAACACACGGTGGAGTATGCATCCCTGTAGACCGGTCACACCCGCCGTGAATCCTATATCTTGATCAGGTAAACGGAGAAAGCAGATGATGAGACCTAACACAGTAGCTCGGTGATCGCTTCACGGGACCTCCCGCAAGCGGAGCGACATCCTTATTTACTAGGGTACCGCGAGTGTTCATATGAATGATATTAAATGAGTTCATTTAGCGCATTTTAAAAACGTTGACTTTATAACACTTTAAAGATGCGCTTCTGAGTTTGTTGTAAATTTACCATGACTTTGGCGTTGATAGGCTACAGTAAAATAGGGTTTAATGGCCATGACTTTAGAACACTACGACAAATACGTCATCTTTTTACATATAAAACGTCAAGGTCACATCTTTATTTAAATTCATTGTCAAAGGTCAAAATGATCAAGTCTATAAGTCTCAATGGATCTATAGTATTTCCTGGGTTACAGGAATCTCCGCTATCTCCTCGAAAACCGCTATCCGCAGAAAAAAAGTACACTATACCCAATACTGCGATCACATACCCAGGGAATCCTCTTAGATGGGTTGAGAAATGGTTATTTGAAGAAGAAAAATGGTATACTGAATTGGTACCGTTACCGTTATACAGCCAATTCATCGAAAAATCCAATACATCCGGCGCCATTGCTTGTGACGTGTTATAAGGTATAACACGCCCGATTAAATTAAAGAGATACAAATACACACACATACACACTAGTATAAATAAGGAAGTTAGCCATAAGGAAAACATGAATTTGAAGTTTATTTAAACATTCATAGTTTCCATATGTTACCAGCTCTAGCCACGTGGAGGCATCCTTTCTGTAGAACCATAATTTCTTTTTTTTGAAATGAAAAATTTAAAGCCAAAGGACCAAAACCACGAAGAACACAACATACAAAAATTTAAAACACATAAAACATCTTCAGATTTACATTTATAAACAAGAAATCCATTTATAATTTATTTTTTGCTTATGTTAAGTAAAAAATATTGCAACCAAAGGACCAAAACTATAAAGAATACAAGAGACAAAAATTTAAAACACACAAAACATCTTTAGTTTTACATTTACAAACAAGAATTTCATTGGCATGTTATTTTCTGCTTAATATGTTAAATAAAAATATTAAAACCAAAGGACCAAAACTATAAATACGAGAGACAAACATTAAAAACACACGAAACATCTTTAATTTTACATTTACAAACAAGAATTTCATTGGTATTTTATTTTTTGCTTATGTTAAATAAAAATATTGAAACCAAAGGACCAAAAAAAAAAAAAAAAAAAAACACCAAAAAAATGCAAAGGTGAAAAACTTTAATGTTTTTTTTAAAATGAAACAATGAAATATTTTAGGGCCTTGACCATTAAAAGATCAATAGATGAAAAGAGATAGGAATATAAACACTTAATACCATAAAAAATATTTCAATATTACATAATTATAATTTTTTTAAATAAAACAATTCGTTTCATATAAAAATCATTAAGATTATATATTTCATTACGATATCCTTGTTTGGGAAAAAGAGGATGCCAAAAAGACCATTACAACAAAATTTACTAAGTGAGGAATATAAAAGCCTGAAAGGGTCAGGAAATGTAACTGATCTATTGTGATTTAGGTTTTTTGAAGTTTGTAGTCCTGTCCACTATTTTACGTTTCGTTTGTCCTATCTCTTTTCCTAATGTTCTTGGTCGAAGTATGGTCATTGTCCCGTCTGTGGAAGTTATTGTACGTTTGTCTTGGGATATATGCTCCCCCTACCAGTGATTTCTTAAGGTCTTTGAATTGAGACTCTATCAGAGTTATGAGAATATTTATAAGATCCAGCAGTGGTTTTAATTTCCAATAAATGGCTTGTTTCAAAACATGGTTTAAGGATTCAGAATTATTATTTGTCCATGGTTCATCAATTAAATCCTGTCTGATTGGATTATTTACTTTTTCATTGAGATTTGTTCGTAGTTTTTTGTAATATCTTAAGAATTTGTCTGACAACTCCTTAAAGGGGTCTTCGAATTGTCCAGTGAATACAGCTTGATATTATGTAGGTTAGAACTTAAGAGTAGGGTTACTTTCAGGCTTATTCCTCCCTCGCCAGACGGGTGTGTCCAGTGAATACAGCTTGATCTTGTGTAGGTTAGGAAGAAATTCAATTGTTTCATTAAAAGTTTGTAATTCTATGATAATATTATTGTACAAATGGTAAGGTGGTAAACGGAAAAAAAGTGACAAGTGTCTAGAAAAGGGGAAAGGTGCCTTGTGAAGCCACTAATTAATCTCAACAGTCCCTGTCAACAACTGTTGTAAATACTTTAAAGTTAATTACTTTTTATTGGGGTTATTTGTTTGTTTTAACATTAAAATATATAAACTCTGTTGCAAATGATTAAAAACATGGAATCTTCTAACTTTGAATCAAATTTAAGTAAAACTTTTCTCCTTATATAATATTTGACTTTTTTCTATATATACATGTAGTTTTCTTTCAAAATATATATACTGTGACTTTATCCCCCTTTGTATATGTGACCCTTTTCCATCAAAATATATACTATGAATTTTTCCCTATACACATAATATAATATATATTGTGACCTTTTTCCTACATCTATGTGATTTTTATACAAAATATATAGTGTGACTTTTCCCCCTACATCTATGTGATTTTTATACAAAATGTATATTGTGACTTTTTTTGACTTTTTTTCCTGTAACTTTTTTTCCTACATTCGTACAAATATAGTATTTACATTTTTTATCTAGTGCATTTTTATGGCTTTGGTCCTTTGGCTTTAATACTTTCTTTTTCACAAACATAGATAAAACAGAAAAATTGTATTATGTTAATGAAATACCATAGATTTTCTTGTGTAATTTACATTTTTGTCCAATACATTCTTTATGGTTTTGGTTATTGCGCTTCACTAATTTTATTTCACACAATAGAAAAACAAATTATCAAAACTTGAAATTGGTTAATGTTAGTATCACAAAATTTATTTATTTCTGATATAAATTTTTTGTATGTTGTACTCTTCATGGTTTTGGTCCTTTGGCTATAAATTTTTCATTTCAAAAAAAGAAATTATGGCTCTACAGAAAGGTGACCTCCACGTGGCTAGAGCTGGAAACATATGGAAACTATGAATGATTCAAAAATTGATATTTTTCTTATGGCTAACGTCCTGATTTGTATAAATATGATGGTGATTAAAGGACACATCGCATGTTTTTAAACTTTTTAATTTTTTCAGCAAAATTAATTCATTTCATGCCTAAAACTACTTTACATGTGTTTTAAAAGAAACAGTTTGCGTAGTTTTCGAGTTTGATAGCGATGAAATTCAAATCTTGCGATATGCATATTTTCTTCGATATTTTACGCGCCATTATCTGTGACGTCATATGCGACCTCGAGCGAGAAGATTTGAAAACAGTTGTTAGCCATTTCATAAACAGATTAGATTTAATTGACAAACAAACAATTATCACATTAACGGTTTGTAAATAACACTGCACTGGGTTGTTTTGTGCCGTTTAAGGGTGTACTTGCTGTCAGTAGAGATGATTTGGACTGTGTTTTTTTCAATTTTCGAAGGAAGGTATGAGGGACAAGACGTGAATATTTTTTGTCGGCATAACGACTTTACCATAAAAAAAACCCAGTAGAATTTGTCCCTGTACTTTTTCAAACAAGCTCTTGGACAAAGACGTATATAAACTGCGAGAAAATGGTTCTATCGAAGCTTCGCACTGTTACATATAGGCCTACCGCATATGCATTCCGTTCTGCTCTCAAATTCAATACACACTCGCACCAACTGACCTTCACCTTGTAACAACATATAGACAGAACTTTGCTAGCAGTGTCTACCAATTGGTAGTTTTAAAAACGAAATTTAAAGATAAAAGATAATAGAACTTTCAATTATAAATAATAAAATATGATATTTCCCAACTTTGAATTGAATTATAATGCGTTCATTTTTTTTTTTTAAGGAACGCGTACGTGTTTACAACAACAGCACGCAGCGCTCCCACTTCCTAAGTAACAACGTGTAGATAACAAAATATAATGATTAATAAAATTGCTTGAATAAAATAATTTAAAAGTATTGTGATTTTCACAATAAGTTTGATCATTTTTATTATATTTTTCCCCCCGAAATGCACCCTGTCACAGTAGGCCTAGTTGTCAATACTACATAATCGTATTATAATTTAGGCCTATCTAACTTCTCCAAAAATAAATTTTATAATAATTGCACTGTTTATTTTAGAAAAGCAACAACACTAATTACAGTTGTTTACAGAAATGGCATTACCAAATAGTGTTTAGACAGTGATCCCATGTAAACATTATTTACTCGCAAATTTCATATTCGCTTTCCTCGCTACATTTGGGTCGCTATTTGTATGCACTGGTGGCTAAAAGATATAAGACTCGGGAAATTTGTCAACATCGAAATAAATGTTATCCATGGTAAATAAATTAGGCCCCTAAAACCCGAGTTTTTAAAAATATCTAACACTACTATTACAACAAGTTGATCGACGAAGGTCGCATATGACGTCACTGTACCACGTGACTACCTATCTAATTAACTAGGCTTTTTGAAATCGGGGCTTAGATTTAAGTCCGTATTGTGGCAAATTATCGCAATACTTCAATGAACGAACTATTACAATTAATTTCTATAAGCATACGGAAGACAAAATGCATATAATTCTGTATACTTTGAAAACACGAGATGTGTCCTTTAAAAAGTAGTAAATTGCTTGCTTATTATAAAACCATTTTATTATAGAGCAATGCACTAAAATCACTGACTGATTTATGTATCATTATTTTCTTTTTTTCTTCATTAATATACATTTGACTATATTCCATATGGCACAAAGAAATATATATTTCTCATCAAATCATGCATATTTTATGTATACAAATAGCAAAATACCAAATGTCTGAGGTGTCAGTGGAGGTTTATATGGGGCTTTAATAGACAGGGTCTTCTGTCACAAAGGGGTGTTAAACAGGCTACAGTAAGAGGATATGGGGGTCATGTGTTGGTAGCTGTGTATACACAATGGGGTGTCTTCAAAGAGTCAAGTTGTATCATTTACTTTCAATAATTAATGGGGTTTATTGGGATCAAAAATATGATAAATGAAATCAATCACTTCTCAGCATTAAATTTAAATAAATGAGTCAACTTTTATGTATTTTACTATATAATTCATTGAAAACAACTGTGATATCACAAAGCTGGCTTGTTTCTTGATAATCTAAATTACATTATACAGATTAAATTGTATGAACGACCTCCAGTAAAGCGGAATTTTATGCTTTGATGCATATATTTTTTCTTTGAGCAGTCACTTACAATTCGCATCTTACAGTTCAGCCATCTCATGCTTAAAGAAAATAGGTTTTAATGACTGATCCATACACAAAGGGATCAGCATTATGACCTTCATGAGATGGCATGAAATTCTCATCGTTGGATAAAGCAGAATTATGAAAGTAGGAAAAAAAGTCACAGGAAAAAAGTCACGGAAAAAAAGTCACAGATAAAAAGTCACAGGAAAATAAGTCACAGGAAAAAAAGTCACAATATACATTTTGTATAAAAATCACATAGATGTAGGGAAAAAAGTCACAATATATATTATATTATATGTATAGGGAAAAATTCACAGTATATATTTTGATAGAAAAGGGTCACATATACAAAGGGGGAGAAAGTCACAGTATATAAATTTTGAAAGAAAACTACATGTATTATATTGAAAAAAGTCAAATATTATCAAATATTATATAAGGAGAAAAGTTTTACTTAAATTTGATTCAAAGTTAGAAGATTCCATGTTTTTTTAATCATTTGCAATAGAGTTTATATATTTTAATGTTACAACAAACAAATAACCCCAATAAAAAGTAATTAACTTTTAAGTATCTACAACAGTTGTTGACAGGGACTGTTAAGATTAATTAGTGGCTTCACAATGCACCTTTCCCCTTTTCTAGACAGTGTATTTTCTGTATAAGTAGACAAAATGGCATCAATTTGCATACTATTTAAAAAAACAAAACAATAAGAGTTGCTGAAAAACAATATTATATATATGAATACACAGACACACACACAAATATATGAATGAGTGACCCACCAAGTTGCTTATATAATGTCAAGTATGGTAGTAAAAAAGATGTGACAAAAAATCACTCTTTATAAATATTGTGACTTTTTTTCCTTCCCAAATTGTGACTTTTTTTCCGTTTACCTAACAGATATATATACCATACAGAGTGTCTAACTATAACTCAGAATTCCTTTTATGCTGATATATATATATATATATATATATATATATATATATATATATATATATATATATATCATGTATATATTCTCAGTTAATGTGCACAAATCTTTTTGCTGAAAAAAAATAAAGAATTCCAAAACTGTCCTTCTGTACTTATTCATATTGCTAAATGATTGCAGAAAAGAAAAGAGAAATATAATTATATGCATGTAATTATAATGCGTTTCATTTTTTGTCAAACATAAGCACCCTCAATACCAAGTAAATTAACACAATGTACGTTTCCTGAGATCATGCATTCATTTTTGAAAGGTGACATTGCGTTAATGTCTCTATCAATACGTATAATGTCTGATACGAAATTATGCTGCCAGAATATTGAAAACATCAATGGAAACCATGTTAAGATATTGTTGTCAAACACTAAAAACTCAGATATAAAGGAAATCATACATATTGTAGAAACCTTAAGTGTTTGCACTCGGGTAATTCCTGCACTCGTGGGGTTCAAAACAGATAACGCACACGTAACGTACATTTCACGTTTGCAAAACTCATTTTCCATACTTAAGTTTGGTGTATATATATATGTGTGTGTGTGTGTGTGTGTGTGTGTGTGTGTGTGTGTGTGTCGAGTTTAGCCATTATTTTCCCTCTGTTGAGTGACATTTTCTGCAAATATGAATAGAGATGAAATTGTCTATATGGGGCTATCATAATCATCAAATATTGTCTTAACAATAAATATCCACTGACCAGGGAGTATCATCGTTTTTCAAAGGAAAGGGGGTCGGAATTACAAATGGTGGATAATTTTTTTTATATAAATGCTCTATCGTCTGTATTCACAACTCTCAAGCTACATGTATAAATCGTATTTGTAAAGGATTTGATAGGACCACATTGAAACATCATATCTAATAGGAAAACCATCATTTACAACTGATATTTCATACAACATTTCACGTTCCTTCAACCTAGCATTGCTAACAGACGCACGTGTATGTTACAAACAAATCGTTAATAATCTAAATCTTGTAATGCAAACAATAATATATATTAATGTTTGGAATATTTGACACTATCATTCTCTGACAGTGGAAATAATGTATCATGATTGACGGAATGTAAAGTTCGATCTTCAATACGATCGAGTAGTTTATGATACTATAAGAAATGTACGTTACAATATATAAGGTGCATTTCCCCATAATGTCGTAATTATATGTAGTCAGAACCATCATCTACTATTTCAGAAATGGGAACAATATCGTCTAAAAATTGCCATATCCATGTTAAATTTGTTTAATCTTGCCTGCACGTACATGTTTTTTTTAATACTTGCATACTGTACTTACTAAACTATAATTATACTGATTTGATTACAGTTTTATATGTATTCACGCAACAATATCATTTTCAGCTGTTTTTGAAACAGTTGGGTTAACTTATCTAATATATCATGTTGTTAATTTAAATCCTGTCTACAATCAGTACATGTATAGATGTGTGCAGTGCAGAAGTGTGAACCTTGCCAGTATTAGTACCTCTGAATGATTGTTATTCAATTTCATTGTTATAATTAATTGCTTGTTTAACCTGTGCATGCTCCCCCCCCACCCCCCCCCCCCCCCCCCCACGGGGAAATAAGCAATATACATAGCTTATAGTGTAAACAATTTGTAAGGAAGAAATCGAAATCTTGTCTTGCATGAAAATTATTTAATCACTTAAATTACATACTCATGCCTGCTTTTGAGATTAAAAAGTGTTTGAAACAATCAAATACTGGTGTTAAATTAATGATATTTAATTTTTTTTTTTAAATCCATTGAATTCATTTTGGTGACAAAATGACAGGTGATGGGGCTTCAACTTACATTAAAAAAAAATATATACATATATTTGAATTTATAAACTTAAAAAAAACCCACCATTTAAAGCTGTATGACCCGATGTTCATGTATTATTTTTGTACATAATTACTTTAAAGCAGATTCATTACTTTATAAAGTTATTAACTTTCCCTTAATTACATGCTTGAAAACATCTGCATGTAAAAGAAAACAGTGCGAATATTATTTAGAAAGTAAATATGGTGGCTACATATATAAATCATCCCAGAATAGACGTCTATAAATAGACCAACGCGCGTCAGGGGAATCCCACCATGATGTATTAACTCATACGCAACTGTCTAGTTTTAAGGCTGAAAGAGCTTAAAACAACGAATTACTAAGAGGTATTTGATATTTTTATTTCTATTAAACTTATGGTACGGTACTGTTATAACAAAATACACAGCTTTACACAGATAAGACCACCGATGATCTGAAAGTTTGAACTGGTCACGTGACTGTCACTTGAAATGGCAGAGTGACGCGGTTATTGGTAAACATCGATTTAAAATCAAATTATTTGGGTTTAATTTGGTGAAATAATTTATGATAGGTCGTACAGTCTCATAACTACATACTTGCGATGATTTAATAGCGTTTTTACGAGATGGAAAAAAAATATTGTAATTCGGACCATACAGCTTTAAACTATAATATCATCGTCTTTAATTTAATCGGACGTGGTATACCTTATAATACGTCACAAGCAATGGCGCCGGATGTATTGGATTTTTCGATGAATTGACTGTATAACGGTAACGGTACCAATTCAGTGTACCATTTTTTTCAAATAACCATTTCTCAACCCATCTAAGAGGATTCCCTGGGTATGTGATCGCAGTATTGGGTATAGTGTACTTTTTTCTGCGGGTAGCGGTTTTTCGAGGGGATAGCGGAGATTCCTAGCACCGGCATTTCCTTGTTCACTGCATAAACACACCTTTCATGATGATAAAGTAAGCATTGCAATCGATCTTAATATATCATTTGGATCAACACGAATTTTGTTTCCATCATGCATCGACAAGGACTGGACTTCTTTCTAAAATAAATGAAAACATTTCTACAGCTATGTCCCAGTGATTAATAATCTAACAAAACGCAATTATATCTTCCGTCAAGATGACAATAATCATCCGCTTTAAGTAACCCTCTTTCTTTAATGTCGGACGACAGTACGTGCAATCAAAGATGGGCACACACTGTCGCCAGCGACAACATATGCCCTCGAATTTTCTAAGCCCGGTGACAATGGACGATGGTACATGTATATTCAGTGTTAACGATAGTATATGCGCTGCAACACATGGTACGTGTATATTTGCGTATAAATGTGTGATACGTACAATACATCGTAAACAGAACAGACCAGACCTAAATGACTCGCAAGACTTTGGTTTATGATTACAGTTGTACAGTGCTAATGAAAAGAGGACGTGTTTTGAGCACTATTAGCGTTGATAAAGCTATCATACATTTATATCAATACAATAAGTCTTTTGATATCCCAATAACCATTAAATTGCTATTTGTTTTCATAATCCTCTCATCACCACGCGCACGGACAGCACTGAAAAAACCGGATCTAACTAGAGTGACAGAAAATGTGTCTTCACTGTTGCAATGGATTTAAATAGAAATTAAGCAGAAAACACACACTGAATGTAAATATATATATAATACACTTCATACATATATTCAACGTGAACCAAATACATGTATGTGGTAAAATCAAAATATAGTACATGTACATGTATTGATTGAAAGGTAAAGATAACGAAGAGTGATCAATCTCATTATAACTTCTATAAGCAATACAAAATAGAGAGTTGGGCAAACACGGACCCCCGGATATACCAGAGGTGAGATCAGATGCTTAGGGGGAGTAAGCATCCCCTGTCGACCGAGTATTACAACGTCAATTTTAAATTTATGTTTTTCATTTCATTGAGAATAACTACTTGAGTACGCGCAGTAACGGAACTGCCCAATGAAACATTAAATGTAGCGATTATTTATTCGAATGTGTAGAGAGAGGTGATTAACTGTACGTACTTCTAGGTCCAGTTTAATATTATCATGTATTGTAAATAACATACAATTAGCCTATATTGTATTTTCAGATATTAATGTTTTTTATTTATCGGATGGAACTTTGAAATCTAAAACAGCTATGTCATGATGTAGACGATAGATGATGTTTTGAATTTACACAAAGTCATGTGGTAAAATAAAGTCCAAAAATTGATTGATTAAATATTGTTTAACGTCCCTCTCGTGAACTTTTCACTGATATGGAGACGTCACCATTGCCGTTGAAGGGCTGCAAATTTAGGCCTATGCTCGGCGCTTACGGTCTTTGAGCAGGGAAGGATCTTTATCGTGCCACACCTGCTATGATACGGGGCTTCGGTTTTTGAGGTCTCATCTGAAGGACCGCCCCATTTAGTCGCCTCTTACGACAAGCAAGGGGTACTGAAGACTTATTCTAACCTGGATCCCCACGGAAAGACATAAAACATGAAAAATTATGGAGAATCCTCTTTGGCAATATTTTTATCCAAAATAAACCTTAATTTTCACAATAAAACTATGGGAGCATTCACTGATCAATGTGGTGCTGCACTTTAACACATACAGAAACCATTTCTGAACCGATCTCTTCGTAGTAATTACAGAATCTGTTTCAGACTTTTCGCCGACAGCAAAAATCTAGTGCTGATCAAATATTATCATGGGAACGATAGTACATTGGGTGTTGATATGCTGTTAGAATGATATTTGCATATGTTTGTTCAATTTTACCATATTGAAAAAAGGCTTTAAAAGTTTTCAAACAGTAAATGTCGTTCAGAACTGCATTTATTGAAGGCGATGGTGCGAATCGTCGTCACTATACATAAAACTGTGTAACGTGCTTTTTTATGGAGCGCATACACTTCCAATTTACAAAGTTTACAAAAATGGGAATGAAACTTTTCAATGTTTTCATGACATTTTGGGATTTCTAAAAGACAAAAAACTAAGACTTCAAGAAACCTTTACCTCTTTGAATTCACCGACGTTTCTAGATTACGGTAACTGTTTTCATGTTTCCTATGTGAACAGTATTGAGTTTGTTATTTTTTTTTTTTGGTCAAGGACGAAGAAAACCTGTGTTCATGAATGAACTTTCCTCTAACATTTAGTCAATAAATTCTGTATTTGGGTTTTATTTCCGATCCGTTGTGCACAGATACAGCCCCCGTTTTGTTCGGTTGGGTGCTCTTCTAATAACAGCTATTGACAAGTTAAACATACAGTCTATTTCCTAGGGACTTCTCCGACAAGCCAGATGTCTCAGAATCCAATTAAGGCTACCTATTCCCAGTCCGTGGTCCAGTAAATGGATGAAGACGAAACTGGACGCTACATTGGAGATGTGATGTATTATAAGAGGAAGGCTGTGAAGTATTTATTGCTTTTCGATTTAACACATAGGAGAAGCTTTATGTGAGAATTTCGTAACGTTCATAAGCTACAATAATGACAGTCTTGGGCCGTCATGTCAATTCTTTTCAGGGAATTTGGTGAATACTTAAATTTTCGTGGAGGGATAATTAATTCAGTGCCCCATTTCCATTATAAAAGGTCTTGTATCTTCATCCACTGACAGCCCTGAGAGTCCCGGTATGTTGGTAAATGCCCCAACATTCAACGTTTAAACTATGGTCATTAGATTTTTATTGATAACGATATAAAAACAAAAAAACAAAATCTATTGATATTAGCTATTTGGGGATTGTAATGGAAGATCTTATATTCATTCAACACGAAATAAGCTCAGTCTAGTCCTAATAACTCGCCAATTGATAAGTTGGAATTCAGTTGGAGGAGAGGCTGCAGATTCCCTATCTGATCATCGGTGCGGTAAATTCCTTTGGGGGACGTCGACTGATGGGGTGCTTTGGACACTGGATCTCCGCTTTATCCACATTGGCACTCACTCTGTCAGGTAAGAATCGCAACTCTTCACTATAGAATTATGGAAAGACTTAAATTTATTAATTTTTTTTTTCATTTTTATAACGATTGTTTACGCACGCTAGTCTGCATTTTTTCTTCAAAAACATGAGCAACTGCAGCTACCGCAACTGGTAATGATGCGAGTGTTACATGTATTGTTGCACACTTTTAAAAACTTCGGATCGAGTTTTCTGGTTTTAAATTGAATCGATTAACAGACTAATTGCAGATTCTAGGTAAATTTCAAATATAATAGAAAGCTCAAGGAAACATTAAAAAAAAGAAAAGAAGAGTACTTGTTACAACACACTAGACACATTTAAAACAGTTTATTCTCCGCCTGGTAAAACTTTAGAATAAGTACACATATTCCTAGGGTACAAGAAGTATTGTAATGATTTCTTTTCTTCTTATTTTCTTATCAAATAGGACCAGGCTCCGGGCCATGAAACTTATAGACGAGCTCACTTTTGATCCAAGTCTCACCTTTCCCTCTACATATTTCTTCTATAAATGTGACACTTGGATGAAAAGTGAACTTGTGTAAGTTTTATGGTGCCGGGGCCTGGTCTAAAATTCAAGTCACGGATACAGCATGATTAGGTTCAGGGTCCCAAATCAAATTAAGGTTTTGGATGCTGATTTACAGATATCGATTCCTCGAGCCGATTGAAAATCGATAGCGTTTATTTTCTTTATATCCGTTAATGTGATTAATTGTGTATTGACTTTTGCTTTTTATTGACAAATTAAATCACAAAAATCATGAAGAGTTCCTCATAAAAAAGCAACGCTGAGGACCTTTCTTATTTTATTAGACGGTAATGAAAATAACGTCAATGAAACTGTGATTTTATTTCGGGGCTAGTTCACATTTTTTGTCTTGCAGTGAAGTTTGTACGTGCTGTACATGTGAGATCACGATCGTGTAACTATCGCCTGTTGTTTATTAAATCCACGTGCGGAAAATCTACTCACTGCATTGAGGATTAACTTAACTACTATGTAATGTGATGCGGTTTAATTAAGTTAAAGTCCGGTTCAAGATTGATATGGACGTGTCGGGAATTAGATAATACAAGAATTGTTGTTGATTAATGATATGTCTAAAACAGAGTTATAAGAGCAAATCATTTTAACGTAATAGTAAGAAAAACCGCTGTAATAGGTGTAATGTGGACGTGATGTGGGTTAAAATTTTAGGAAAAGGTAATCCGTTTTAGGTTGATCCGGTTGAACTTGACCGAGTGTAGACAAGCCCTTACACATGCCATTTCTAGAAGACCCCAGACCTTGAAGTCTTAATTAAACTGTGCTTTACATTATAAGCGTCATTAACATCAATCATGAAGAAACATAACGAAATGTATGAAAACGTATTTACGTTGATATCACCAGAATTGATTTATTTTTATCCAAAGGCAACTGAAGAATTCGTCTTGTGTTATTATATGGCGCTCTGCTTCTTTGGTACATATACAGTACACCATTAAAACAATACAACGGCATCTCATAGTCGGGCACGACCTCCGCACTTTCACTGATTAATCTTGAACTGGACAATCCTGTAAGTGTAATGATGCACCATTATCATGATATTATACCTATTGCTGTTTGTTTTGGTACCGTTGTTTTGTTGTTTTTTTTCCTTTCAAAATCGCCCTTCAAAATTAATGATTAGATATAAAATATTAATCTATTTCTTTACAAGCCAGTGCGCAAAGCTAATCTGACATATTGGACGGTGTCTGGAGAATTAAACTGTAGCTCACCATAAGAACTTTCTCAGTGAATCTCAATTAACTTTCAAATTTCTGGGTGTCGAACTGGACTCACGCTGCCTTCAAATGAAGATTTAGGGATGTTCTGGGTCCGATCGATGGGCACCGACAATTACAAAGTTGGGAATTATAGCCGGATGTAAATCAATCTGTTGCTAATCTCTATCTAATTTGGACAAAATGAGTCCAAGACATTAACAGCAGAAAGAGAGTCTACCACTGGTGCCTAATATAGAGTTTTATTAGGCTACATAGACAGTTAGTTAACACACGGGGCGCTGATCTTTGGGAGCTTTAGATGAAATCAATTTTTAATGTTTGTAAGATGGCTTTGATAATTGATCTGTGATCTTTCAGGAGTATGTGGATTATTTGAACAGTCCCTACAACCTTTTATCTGACTTTATTACTTTCTATGCCTCCTAATTTATCAAGCTGTTCATTGGTTTGGTCCTAGTAACACAGGAAAGCTTTTGTCAGATTATGTATCATCTTATTTTATTTCCTCGAGCAATGCTGTTTTATTAATTTTATATCAAATCAATGTTGACATTTCTGTACACTCTATACTTTTATTTAAATGATGCAATCACTGCAGGTTTGTCTGGGTGATCTGGATTGGGCAGGACAAACGTTCTTTTAACCTTTAGAATTGATGTTTTGTCACAAAGACATATTCCTTTTTCTGTGAAACTAATTAGTCGATATATCTTAAGAAACTTTCTTGATAAAACTATTACCGTCTTCCCACATGTTTTTATTGAACACAGAAATTGAGGTCTTCGTGAAATTTATCTTTTAATACAAATTGTGGGAGTACAGTATGGGGCCATGCACCGAAGTAAGAAATTGAATGAACATATATTTTCTTCTATGACGTGTAACACTATACCGCCAAATGTGTATTATAATTTGTATTCAGGGACGTGTGATACTGAAATAATGAAGATAACGCATTAGGCTATCCATTAACCGTTAAGATATATGTAAATATTGCGATCAAATTCTCATAGATTTTTGTATACGTGTTGTAAATAACCATCTGAAAAACCAGACTATCTGACAAACTGTGCACATTTCCAGTGGCCCTCTTTGCCGGTTCTATACTCCATCTGTCGATGTTAGGAATACCAACACAATTTTCAGGCATTGAACAATAAATGTGGAACTCTAGCATAATCTACGTTTCTGATAATATCTATCACCGTGTAACAGAAACATTGGTAGGGTTTATCGAGGTCGATAGCAGTGATCCTATTTTCGATTTCAATGATAATTATGTTAACTCCATGATGAGATATGCCTTACAATAGTTAATAATGATAGATCTACAAAGGGAACCTTTCGAAAAGGGGAACCAGAGATAGGTTCACTGGGTTTAGACATCTAGTTCCTCAATGTCTGCATTAATGACATGAAAAAATTGTGTGAAGTTGGTTTGTTTTACGTCTTGTCGAGAGTTTTTCACTTACATCGAGACGTCATCAGCTGTAGGTGAAGTACCACAAATTTTGACCTATGCTAAGCCCCTAGGGCTTTAGAAACTTACCAACGCCTGTAGGGACACGGGACCTCTGTTTTTAAGGTCATAGCCCAAAGACCCATGATTCTCACTTCTAAAGGGCTCAAAGCGGATGCAACTGGTCGACAGGGAATGCTTACTACTCCTAGGCACCTGATCTCACCTCTGGTATGTCCAAGGGTCCGTGTTTGCTTGTATTCTCTATAAGAGTTATGGGATTGATCACTATTTGTTAATATCTTCACCTTTTCTAAATGCTGAGCATTTGCGAAGGAGCAATCACTGCCTATGTTTGACGCGTACCATGTCGAACTCACGACACCCGGTTACGAAGCGAACGCTCTATTATTGAGCTACCGCGACCAGAAAGAAAGACAGTGAACACATATAGACGTCAGGACTGCCGATATAAGGGCAGACCCCGACTGTCAAGATTGAAACTATGTCGTCTTTGGACACTATTCATAAATGCTAAATTATATCATGACCACTCCCTGATTAATGTGCATCAGTTGTGCGTGAAATATTTGATATGCATTCACATAGTATCATCATATCGACTACAGATTATCGGATAACTAGTTTTTCGTTATAGTTTAATTTGGGTGAACAACTCCGATGATATTCCTTGAAGAGACAAGCGGATGTTGACACATTCCAGCATCTTGTCTAACGCAGACGCCGACACCGCAAACATGGCTGAATTCATCATTGTCTGATTTGATCAAATTATCCACACTTCCTTTCTATCACTGACAAATCTTAAGATGGTTTTCGATCGTGAAATCACACTACGTGTTCCTGACATTGACTGAGATTATCGTGATTGTATGTCCACCTTATGTAAATCTTCCACGACGGTGTGTACGCTGTTCGTATAACGTCTCCACACTGTTTATAAATGGTTGCTGTACAAAGTGCCCTCCTGTGTTTAAAAGCTGTATGTATGTACATCAAAATATTGTTTATCTTTTAAGGAGGTTCGCTACACCAGAGAAATTTGATATGGATGAAAAGTGGAGGATATGTTCAACAATATTTTGAAACTTAACACTTTCATATTTACTTTATTTAGTAAAAAAAAATTACAGTTTTTGTTAGAAAGCAATATGAAAAAATTTAAACCCCTGCTGAACTCTAATCCGCGATCTACAGTTCAGCAGTCGACGTGCTAACCTACTGAGGTACTCATCTAGGCGATGATTTTTGAAATGAATAGAGAAATATTGCTGAAATTTATATTTTCATCCATGTTTTAAAAGGAAGCCAGCCATTATGACGATATAGAGTGCCTCTTTAATTCTAAATCTCTAACCAAAAAAAGATAAAGGGAAATAATGGACTTCGGGTACAGTTTCCTATCATGTATGAATTCATTATTGTACGTTATTCTTTCATCATGAGATTAATAAAGTGTCGATACAAATGCATGTACATTTTATATCGAGGAAGTTGTGCGGAACATCTCTGTAGTTTTCATTCAAAGTGCATCGCATTTGTTTTTTCGCTTGCACAAATGCTTTTGGCGATAACGATGAGAAACATAATATTCAACAAAAAAAGATATATTTAGTGATTAAAAATGCATTCATCTGAATAATTATATTTGAATTGTGGATACTATTTTCGAATAGATAACAAAACCAACAATACCTGTCAAAATCTGTATCGCACCCCAAATCGACCCTCCATCAATCCTGTACTAGTGTATGGGGTGTGATATAGATATTCTATATGTGATAATCAGTTTGAATTACGATAGTCAGAATGCGTGGCATCTGTATCATGAAATGACAATAATGACGTGGAGGACAGAAATCTCGCACTGTACCACGAGATTTGATGGAATCTTTCGAAAAGTGAGATGGCACCTACAAAACTATAACAGTAGAGAAATGTTATTACATTAAACGGGTTAAAAAAGGGGAGGGGCCAAAACAAAAACAAAAACCCCATGATAACTGTAGAAATATACGGAAAGGTGGCAACTAAAATATCCAACACGTCAGTTAAGATTCAAAAAATGTTTGTTTTACGTTCTTTCGAGAACTGCTCATTCAGCTGTAGGTGAAGTACCCCCAGTGGCGTAGCTTCCATTGAGGCAACCGAGGCAGCTGCCTCGGTAAAAAAAAACACCTTTTACGTTGTTAAAATGTCGATAGCTTCTGGGGGGCACAGCCCCCCAGACCCCCTGCCTCGGTAATATTCGAACCCAAGCTACGCCTATGACCCCATGGACCGTAACAGTGAGGATTCATTACCGTGCCAACGTCTGTCGCGACACGGGACCTGTTTTAAAGGTCATATACGAAAGACTCGTGAATATGCCTAGCGTTTGTCGAAGGAGCAATCCATACTAATGATTACGTTCTTGGTTTCTTGGTTTGACGCGGTCATGGCACGAGTGGGGCTCGAACTCATGACGTACCTGTTACGAAGTGAATGCCTTACGACTGAGCTACCGCGACCGGATTTTCGGGGGAAATGCAGACAATTTATTAAATGCGAAAATGTGGTGATATCATTAAATATACTTACCAAACATTATGATAAGTAAAAATTCATTAAACCTAGCTCTACATGAAAAATAAAATGTTACAATTTTTGAGACAGCGATGCAAGATGCAACGATACAAGACCTTAACCGTGCGCATTCTTTCCTGCGCCATAAATCGTAGGGTTTTTCAAGGGATAGATTTGTAGCTCTCTGGTCTGTCCCAATATTGTCCCAGAGAGCTACGGGCCTGCAGCTACTCCCGATAGAATGGTGAGACGTCATAGATGCCGTATTGATGTCATAGTGTATGTGATGAAGTGGTTGATTTAATATTGAGATGTTTTTTAGATTAAAGTTTTCACAACTTCTAGACAAAGCAACCGTTCCTAACATAAGAGTTTGTATGACTTTTTCAAACAAATAGGCTTCAAATATGAGGTCATGTTGGGGCTAAAGTTTACATTGGAAATTAAATTTGTGTACCAACAAGATTCCAATGAGTGTGAATGATCACCCGAGTGTGCAGAGTGTGTTGTCTAGAAACCATTGTGTTACCTGAATTGTCGAGAAACCATTGTGTTACCTGTATTGTCTAGAAACCATTGTGTTACCTGTGTTGTCTAGAAACCATTGTGTTACCTGTGTTGTCTAGAAACCATTGTGTTACCTGTGTTGTCTAGAAACCATTGTGTTACCTGTGTTGTCTAGAAACCATTGTGTTACCTGTGTTGTCTAGAAACCATTGTGTTACCTGTGTTGTCTCTAGAAACCATTGTGTTACCTGTGTTGTCTAGAAACCATTGTGTTACCTGTGTTGTCTAGAAACCATTGTGTTACCTGTGTTGTCTAGAAACCATTGTGTTACCTGTGTTGTCTTTAGAAACCATTGTGTTACCTGTATTGTCTAGAAACCATTGTGTTACCTGTGTTGTCTAGAAACCATTGTGTTACCTGTGTTGTCTAGAAACCATTGTGTTACCTGTGTTGTCTAGAAACCATTGTGTTACCTGTGTTGTCTAGAAACCATTGTGTTACCTGTGTTGTCTTTAGAAACCATTGTGTTACCTGTGTTGTCTTTAGAAACCATTGTGTTACCTGTGTTGTCTCTACAAACCATTGTGTTACCTGTGTTGTCTTTAGAAACCATTGTGTTACCTGTGTTGTCTAGAAACCATTGTGTTACCTGTGTTGTCTAGAAACCATTGTGTTACCTGTGTTGTCTAGAAACCATTGTGTTACCTGTATTGTCTAGAAACTATTGTGTTACCTGTGTTGTCTAGAAACCATTGTGTTACCTGAATTGTCTTTAGAAACCATTGTGTTACCTGTGTTGTCTAGAAACCATTGTGTTACCTGAATTGTCTTTAGAAACCATTGTGTTACCTGTGTTGTCTAGAAACTATTGTGTTACCTGTATTGTCGAGAAACCATTGTGTTACCTGTGTTGTCTTTAGAAACCATTGTGTTACCTGTGTTGTCTAGAAACCATTGTGTTACCTGAATTGTCTTTAGAAACCATTGTGTTACCTGTGTTGTCTAGAAACCATTGTGTTACCTGTGTTGTCGAGAAACCATTGTGTTACCTTTGTTGTCTAGAAACCATTGTGTTACCTATATTGTCTAGAAACCATTGTGTTACCTGTGTTGTCTCTAGAAACCATTGTGTTACCTGTATTGTCTAGAAACCATTGTGTTACCTGTGTTGTCTTTAGAAACCATTGTGTTACCTGAATTGTCTTTAGAAACCATTGTGTTACCTGTGTTGTCTAGAAACTATTGTGTTACCTGTGTTGTCTTTAGAAACCATTGTGTTACCTGTATTGTCTAGAAACCATTGTGTTACCTGTGTTGTCGAGAAACCATTGTGTTACCTGTGTTGTCTAGAAACCATTGTGTTACCTGTATTGTCTAGAAACCATTGTGTTACCTGTGTTGTCTAGAAACCATTGTGTTACCTGTGTTGTCTAGAAACCATTGTGTTACCTGTGTTGTCTCTAGAAAACATTGTGTTACCTGTGTTGTCTAGAAACCATTGTGTTACCTGTGTTGTCTTTAGAAACCATTGTGTTACCTGTGTTGTCTAGAAACCATTGTGTTACCTGTGTTGTCTAGAAACCATTGTGTTACCTGTGTTGTCGAGAAACCATTGTGTTACCTGTGTTGTCTAGAAACCATTGTGTTACCTGTATTGTCTAGAAACCATTGTGTTACCTGTGTTGTCTAGAAACCATTGTGTTACCTGTGTTGTCTAGAAACCATTGTGTTACCTGTGTTGTCTCTAGAAAACATTGTGTTACCTGTGTTGTCTAGAAACCATTGTGTTACCTGTGTTGTCTTTAGAAACCATTGTGTTACCTGTGTTGTCTAGAAACCATTGTGTTACCTGTGTTGTCTAGAAACCATTGTGTTACCTGTGTTGTCTAGAAACCATTGTGTTGCCTGTGTTGTCTAGAAACCATTGTGTTACCTGTGTTGTTTAGAAACCATTGTGTTACCTGTGTTGTCTCTAGAAACCATTGTGTTACCTGTGTTGTCTAGAAACCATTGTGTTACCTGTGTTGTCTAGAAACCATTGTGTTACCTGTGTTGTCTAGAAACCATTGTGTTACCTGTGTTGTCTAGAAACCATTGTGTTACCTGTATTGTCTAGAAACCATTGTGTTACCTGTGTTGTCTTTAGAAACCATTGTGTTACCTGATGTACAGGAAATTTATTTATCAACATACGATCAATAAACTCTTTTTCTATTGGGTGTTCAGAAATACAGAAGATTTCTGATGAAATGTATTGCATATTATGATAAACTTTTCCCCAACCGGGGCCTCGATCCAGGCTTCATGTATTTCAAATGTTTGGTAAAGCGAAGAGGGTTCATTGCATGATGAATGTTATAATCATACAAATAGTTTGACTGCTAAGGGTAAGATAATTTTTAAGCATAATGCATCTTCAATTATGTTATTAACTTAGCCCTATTTAGGATGGACAAATAATTTTTTTTTACAGTTTGTAAAGAGGGTTCTACTCATAATAACCATGCAAAAATCCCCTGCCTGATAACCAGGAGTAAATAAGAGTTTCTAGAACGTTCTAGAATGCATTTTAAACAATTTGATCAAGCTCCACCTTGATGCCTGAACCCAGTGGTAAAAAAAATCACAATGTGCATTATAATCTTGCAAACAGATGTCCAACATTAAAGAAGAGTTTCTATTGCATTTTATATAACTTAGCTCCACCCTGAGGCATAAACCCTTAACCCAAGGGTTATGGATTTTACAGTTTGGTAAAGTCAGTGGGATCAGGTACCTAGGAGGAGTAAGCAGTCTTAAACAGTCACACCCGCCATGTGCCCTCAGTATTGATTAGTTAAACGGAATAATCCGTAGTTAATATCAGTCTGAAAAGAACAGCCTTAACAATTGGTATATAACATGTCAGGCAGCATTCGATGTAACAACAGGTTGTTATTTGCAAGTTAGACCATTATAACGACCATAGAATTTGCGAAATGCATACTTCAAACGAGAATGTTGAAACCCCTGTAACATTAACTTATCTGTCAATGCTTGTCTCGATTTAAAATATTGATCATGTGCAGAACATTCTCTCGCGTATCGAATCAGTTAAGAGACATAAATATCATATGGAATATTGCTACATGAATATGGGAAGTTGACAACGGAGAGGCAGAAGTAATCCTTTATGTGATAAATTTAAGTTGTCAGTTTAAAGTTAACATCTATATTCGATAAAATATCCAAATATGAAGCAGATATGAAAGACTCTGTGGTGTCTTTTATTTAGAGTTCACTACTATATGTATATCAGGGTCACAGCAAATGGTTTATTCTTCTCGTGTATAAGTTTTTAAATACATTATGCTTCATAAGAAGATTAAAACTAGGTTGGCTAATAAAAGAGCACGATTTGTGCCCATGATAATTCCAACAGATTGTTGGAAGACCTGGTCACCAAAGACCACGTCAACTATATATTGTCAATAAGGAACTCCAGAATCTTTTCAATATCAACTTCAGAGTACTTGTGAGTGGAATCAGAGTGATGTTTAACAAAGTAATCATTCAAATTACTTTTACAGCATCAATATTTTCATGTTCCAATTTAGTAGCTGTCCATGATGTCAAAAAGCCTGATTTTTAATTTATCGTGAAGACATTGTCGCGTAAAGTGTTGAAAAGTTATATATATTTTGATGGTGTTGATTTGGGAAAAGTTTCGTGATTCCAAATTTACTAAAAGTTCTTCGGAATTTTTTATATACTCGATTTATATTATTTCATAATATATCAATGAGTGATGGCCTTTAAACGCATGGTCTTGTGATATTCTTGCGAGTATTTTCTCCTTCACTTTCACTAGTAACAGGAAGGTATTTTTCGATTCATCACGATCAATATGAGATTTTTCCCTATCCGTGTTTAAAAGGCACCAGTACACATCAAGGAAAGTTCTGGGATATTTTATCAATTCACTGTAAAATAATTTGATATAATTGATTTACATGTACATTATTACTCGCATTCACACGCATGTGAGTGTGATTAAAGAATTTTTGTTAACACCATTCATTAGACATTCATATCGTAACCTACAGGAAAATTTTCATATTTATTTGAGTCATTAATTAGAAAGTTATGACAAGTTTATTACCAAAAATGAAGTGTTTAAGCACTTGACTTGATAGAGGTCCATCCTTGAATCCTGATGAAGTCAGTTGCATTTCTTTCTTTCGTATGACAGAAAGATAAGTTAAAAACGGAAATACAACAGTTTGCGTAAAGTAATAATTTCCAGTTTAAACAGTTTGTAATTCGTCAATGCTATATGGAGATTATTGCACAACATTTACGACTATCACATCTTGACATTGATTAGACATTTATGAAAAGAAATTCAATTGTGCAATCTTCATTACACTAATGTTTTTTTTTCTGTTGTTTTTATTTCATATGTAGTTATTTGATAGCTTGGTAGAAAATAAATATATTTGTTTATTCTTGTAAAATACTGTGTGTTTTTCCTGAGAACAAACTGGAAAAAATCATATGGTGACCCCACTGACAAAAGATTCTGGATTTTCTTACATAAAGGTACCTGCGCTCGCCTCAACGGTAGTATAGTGTACCATCAACGTATCATTATTAGATAAACAGGAGTCTGATGAAAAGTTTCAGAGCGTAGGTACACGTATGTAGCTGTGCTCATCTGACGATAGCACCGTCAACCTATGAATCCTAATTGAAATATACTTGACATTTAGAAAACTTCGGCTGAATAGCATGACACTTCATGAAAAGACACCTTTAAGTTAGTCTTATTATTGAATGGAACAATAGGAATTCCAAGAAAAAAGCAGCACTCTGTAAATCAAGATGCCATGGTGATTAATTAATTCACGAGTGCAAATGTATCAAGGACGGGATGTCATCAGAAAATATGCTAATTTGCAATAATTATCAAAGACAGAAAAGTTTAACGCATATTAATGTCAGTGCATGTCTCCTAAAGACTGCTGCACGTTTCTTCAATATGTTCGTTTATGAAGGCATTATAACTATTTGCAGGACCTTTTACCGTTAGGTCTGTTATTGTAATCCCAAAGCTTTCATGGGGAAATAAAGAAAGACCACGAGGGCGTTTACAAATTAAAGATTATATTTGGTCCGCTGCATACTAATAAAATTGTTCGCCTTTTCAATTCAATTTATCGTTCAATTCCATGAAGTGCGGTGATTTGCACGCGAGATGGAGTTGAAAGGAAAAGGCAGCATCTTTGCATTCATGGTACCGGCTCTGTTAATTTACTTCATTGTTTTATACAAAAGGAACACCAGAACTATCAATAAAGGGGCGAAGGCAAGAAATAAAACCTCATTTCTCACACATTTTCCTATTTATTGCCTCCAAATAGCAATCTGGAATGTATCATTTGTGAAAGCATGTGCCAATATTTCGAGGAGTACATTCAAAATGACGATGCCATATGCACGAGTGTAATCACTGATGCACTAGAGTGTGTTTGAAAAGGTATATGGTTATATATGATTAAAAGTAGGGTTTGGGCATAATTGGGTATAATAAATGATTATGTTAGTGTTATTGGTCAAGGTTAAACCAATTATTAGCGTACCATATTATTGCAGATTTCTGTTAAAATGATTAACTATGATTTACTTTTCTGTCGTACTGTCATTTAAATATGCAAATAGTGGACCGACCGCAACATGAGATTATAACTATCTAATATATAGTCACCACAGGTGTGATAGGAATTATGGGGAAAAAACATAATAGATGAGGCGTAGTCGGGTCTAATGTGTATTTTTCGTGGATGCTGTATATTTCCGCATTGCCCATATAAGTTATGAACTTTTGACGAATTAAACTTGTCTATGCTTTTAGGACTACTTTATGAAGGGTGAAAATCCCATAATTTGTAGAACCTGTTTCGTTAATTATGACGTCACGTATAAGCTGGCCGTGTGGATGGACATGTCGATTTTTTGTAAAAATACGAGTAGGCGCAGGGATGGTAGGAGGGGGGGGGGGGGGTTCGTGGAAAAATTAAGCGAACATGACTCTAACCTGTAGGTAATCTAACACAGAATTGTATTGGCTCTATCCGTATCACGTGACATCAGGAGTAGTATCGTATCGAGTACATTTCTCTGTATCGGACATAATTCGTAACAGAGTATTCGATTCTAAGACTATATGATATCGTCTTCAAAGTTCTCGTGTTTTTCGGATGTAATCTACAATTCACACTCAGCTGAATTTGAAGTTGATTTCTTTATGGGGTAACATAATGTAGGACGCTGCTTTCTATAAATAGAAATAGCTTCAGAGTCTATTTCAACTTGTACCCATCCAATTCGAATTCTTTTATACAATGACTGACCTTGACTTAAACAATATCTTTCCATTCCTTCTCAAAATCTCATTACATAGAAAATTAATAATTATGACTCGCATATTTTGTCTTGTCAATTGAAATATCCCTTTGCTTTATATTCATTTCCCTGGTAAAAATGAAAATATTTAAACTTTTTCAAAACTTATTCGGTGTTTAACATTATCATGTGGTCCGTGTAGATCTTTAGACACACCGGTTTGACCGTTTGTCCACCTTAAGCCTTCGTTACACTTTTTTCTTTCTTTTACAGTCTAATACCAAGAGACAGAATTCGGTACTGACATGTAATGAAACAGTACGGGATATCCAATAATTACAGAAATGGAGGAAACAAACGTCACTTTGCGTTAAAACTGATATGAAACAAAATAGTCCTCGTTCAATTATGCTATATTCTCATTTCTCAGAGGTCAGTTCGCCAAGCAGCGAACATGCGGTTATTTCTGATCAATAACCATTTCACACTACGCTTTTTTCGACATAGTAATTACTCCGACTTCTATATCTTAATGCAATTTGAGTAACACCAAGGAATTTGGTTCTAATGATTTAGTGTCCAGAATGTATATTTTGTATATAATTAGAAACACACGCAGAAATTAAAAAAATCTTCCGGATATTGATTAAAAATCGCGCCGTTCCCACCTATTATAGCTGATTCAGACGTCCGATGGTTATCTATAAACATCAACATTCATTCAAATGTATATCTTAATCATTCTTCATAATAAAATGATTCTAGACTGTTTTACAAGCTCTCTAGATGTCGCCACACACGTCCCTTGGCTTGAAACTTAGTGTCTATCGTCGTGTCGACAGCAATATAGTCTAGCTCAGAGCGGGGCCCTGATAGTGCTCACAGCCTCCAGACCTTATCAAAATTCAGGATGAACGCCAAAAATTTTTTATGGGCATAAATCTGATAGACATTTATAAACCTGACGATCGGCGATACTGGTTACAATCCAGGTAGAATCTTTGCTTTCTCTGAGTATGTACTGTGTGCTTGACCATATACTAATGCAGTTGTAAGTATGTACTGTGTGCTTGACCATATACTAATGCAGTTGTAAGTATGTGCTGTGTGTTTGACCATATACTAATGCAGTTGTAACTTAATTAAACAATACTTTAAAAATCCCTTCGTTTTCAACTTGATCAACAGTTGCCATCGACAAATGTTACAGAATTATGTAATTTTGGAAAATATTTTTCTGAATGTTTACAATTAAGGACAGAAAATGAAGTACTATGATTTAGGAGCTTATCCTCATCATCTTTATGATTACACGTGTTTTTGTTTTGGTATGGTTTAATTTAAATCATGACTACAAAAGTTTTAATTGGGCTTTTTTCATCTTATATCTCGCTTTGCCTAATGTGTAGCATGTTACATTGAAAATGTTTAAGTATTTTGTACAAATTATTTCAATCGTATACATTTGATTAAACCTATTAACTGTGTGGTTGATTTTGGTTATAAATAATACAATACAACTATATACTGATATGTAGTTTCAACTTTCAAGAAATATGTAAAAAAATAATTAATTAATTTTACTCATTTGGCGAAAAGGAAAATGAAATTGCTTGAAAGCCATACATTTCAGTTGTGGGTTTCAAAGCCCGTTTTAATTGCCACTGTGCGAAACGCCCATTGAAATATTGCTTAACCTCTACTCGAAAAACAAACAAATAACCTGATGAAGTATCGGTTTTATATGAAATATTTAAAACTAGTTCGGTTTCTGTGTCGTTATTACACAACTTACAAAAACATAAAATGCATGGTAGCAATTCGTAAATTATACAAAATAACCTGCCTCATAAATTAGCGATTTATTTCGCTTTTATTCTATTTTAGTTTTATTCATTTTTGTTGTTTGAATATAGAATTGTCATATCATCGTTTCTGAAGCATCAAGCCAACAGTATATTCTTCACGTAGCTCGTTGGTTTCATGACGTCACCATAAATATAGTCCTTGCCTAAGCTAAATACGGTACTTGTGAAAGTTTTTTTTAAATAATTCAAGATTGACCCAAGTTATTCCCTACCTACGACTGCGCTAATTTTCGTTACGCAAATATTCAAATATGTAAAGTCACTGTAGGCCTACTTAAAGTAACCAGAACATTTTAACTTTCCCGGATTATTAAATCTTCGAATTAACTGCCCTTCATTTGACATTGAGCAGAGGTGACACTGGGAAATAACCAATCACTCGTAAGGTTTGAATTGTTGGTACTTTGGGCAAACCTGCATATTTTTCAAAAACGGAACGACATTTATAATACTGGTCTATAGTAATGTACCCATATACACATTTGATGGTTGCGCTAGTTTTCATCTGTATTTTTGGTGTAACTATTTTTCAGCATTTAACAAGTACTAGAATCCCCGACTACAAATGTCCAAACCAAGTGTTTGAGTGAGATATTCGCTAATACGACATAAAACAACACACAAATACCCCCCTTACAATAATTTTCAACAATTTTAAGTTACATTGAATAAAAATGTGAATAAAATAGATATACAGGTGCCCCCCCCCCTTTTTTTTTACAATTAAAAAACTTACTTCTCGATTTTGAAAGAGGCAAGGCCGTTACTTTAACATTTTTCTATAATCTAAACTTTTGATAATTTGCAATATAATATCTACATTCATCATTATTTAACACATTTTTTGCTTTATTGTTCTTTTCATTTCTCGATATACAGTGTACGCAGTGTGAGTCACAATTTCAACTTAACATAAAAGCCGAATACTTACATGTATATAAAAATATGGGTTGTTTTTTGCACTAAATATGAATATGAAGAATGAGTACCTAGATAATTTGTATTATGGGAAATTTGAAAACAAAGGAAGCATTGGACGTTCTCTGCATAATCGTTGAATATTATCGAATGTGTTCGCGCTGTACTCGTCAATGTGAATAAACACGTACTCTAAACAAGCTATAAAGGATTTGCTGACATTATATAAACATTTACTATAATCCATTCCTATTTTTCTCTCTCGTTTACAGTTTGTCTGATGAGGTACGCATTAAGTCTGTGCCAGGAGTCCTCTTCAGGGGCGTGTCTTATCCCTGTCACTCGTATCCATCACTACATTAGTGACGTACATCCCTTGGGTGGTTTCTTCACAGCATACAACCAAACGGCGCTGGTAGACATCTGTAGGTAGGTGAAGGAGGGCAACGAATTCAATGTTATGTTAAGGACATAGAAGGGATGTTGTTGACCATCTACGGAAATAGGTCTGGTTAATCAAACCCATAGACGGCAAGGCGGAGACGTAGACGGTCATTAACAAACATAACAATTGTATTATTTTGTCGAAGACCATACCACAATATGCAATTTCCATATTTGGTAATGTTTACACAGATCCAGCATGCTGCCGTATATGGTTTGCTGCTAACTGTCTATAGACATACAGTTACCGTGGTAGTCATATGATGCGTTTTATCTAATGACATCTCAATTTATAAAAAAGCAAGGTCATTATCTGAAACTGTGCTACATTTCATTGATTGGATGATGTATAATTACAGTTTTTGATTTTTCTATTTGTATGCTGTTGTCTTTGTGTGTCTTTTTTGGTTTTTTGTCTGTATCTTTAAACTTGGTGAAACAAATAAAAACTTCATATTTAGTATTCTTGAAGGTCAAAGTCATTTGATATCAACAATTAAGGTACGTAAATGCCTAGTAAAACATCATTTAACCAGGACTGGATTTGGTCGTGGATTGGGGCATAGTGTTTCACAAACAAATCTTAAGCTTGTTCATCAATTCGTAGACTTTGTAAACAATTTTGTTCAGTTCTGCTCGCCATTGTTTGATCACATTTAATTTGTATTACACCTTCTTGTGTACGCCCGATTAGTCTGATCCAGAAATAACAACTTTACATCGATGTGTCACCTGTTCGTTTCTCTAGTTGTCAAACAAGCAGACATTGTAAGTATATGAATCAGAATTTTGGTGAAGATGTTAATGTAGGCGGTCTTTCTTGTATCTAAAGGCTTTAGCTGAATATTTGCCATATCTCTACTGCAAAAGCTTGTCAAAACATTCGGCAAATAAATTCCATCAGCTTTAACGAGTTTCCTGCGGTTTCCACATTTCTCTGCCCTTGCTGCCACACCCCTCTAATTAGATACCTCATTTGTGTGAGTTCCATCCAGTGATATAATTTAAAGGTGAGACGTATGAGGGATGTTATACTTGTTCCAAATAGTTTGAAGCATATGAAAAAAGAATTGTTTTATCTCCAAGCAGTGGAAGTTTTAAAGCGTAGTAGAATCTAATGGTATTAGTAAATTATAGTCATTACGTGTATAACGGTAAAAGCGCCTAACATGGATCAACAATTGTGGATTCTCACTTAAAGCCAGTGACATCTTCATATGAGTGAAAAATTTCTCGAAGGGACGTAAACCAGACAAACAAATGTATATATTTGATACGAAATTCTTTCAAACGTATGAAATTCAAAATGTTCACACGTTCCGTGATGTCATTAATTGTTTGAAATGTTCACACGTTCCGTGATGTCATTAATTGTTTGAAATGTTCACACGTTCCGTGATGTCATTAATGGTATGCACTGATATCGTAAAACACACCATGAGACACATCTTTGATCTAGCGCTAAACAGAAACACAGATTGATGCGAATTTCTGGAAATCTAATAAACCTACTAACAGAAGTAACATAATACACTAAAGAATTGTCGGTCATTAATTTGTCCGCGGACAAGAGAATGGTTACGGGAGTCATAAAATGAAACCCACTACTCCATGAATTCTGTCTTTACGATATATTTCCAACATATTTGTCCTCACAATACTATGCCTTATAAGATATAACCAAAAATTACCCCAATCCCTAGTACGCCAAGTATAGTATGTTAGATATCCCTGGTTTATCTTATTTGCTATAATAATGAAAGGGCGGTTTATCTAAATTGAAGATTTCTAAAAGCATTTATTAATCATATCTATATGTAAGTTTACTGATTTTTCTTCTTCTTCACTATTTACAAAAATAATGTGGTTCATATTGTCCCCCATATAATTATGTATAATGTCAAAAATATATACCATTTTGCGGCGAAAACTCGTTATTCGTCATCACAGAGATAGCAATACATTTGTATTTTGATTGAACCTATACATTCTGTATAATTCACTTCTCCACTTTATTTTATGAAATACTTTCAGTATCCGATGATAGTTTGATTTAGAAAGTAATTAAAGTGATGAACAGCATCTTGAAAGAAGATCAATGGTTTTTTACTTTCTTTAGAAACCTTTAACTGATATTTTCCGCTTTACGTCATTCTTTTGACTAAGTTCAACTGTAACGATTAAAAATTTCAATGTCTGGGGCTTGAAATTTTCCATCATCTTTATTTTGGAGAACATGTACATCTCTTTTCCTTGTTTACCATCTTAAGTTATATAATATAAGGAATTCCACATGTACTTTCTGTACAGATATCATTATTTGGTTTGATGCATTGAAATGACAAGGTTTTCGAGTTTTGACGATGGGAAGTTGTTAGGTCCTGGTAGTACATTAAACTTTGATGTTGGTTGGTTATATATATGTTTAAACACTAAAAACATTTTGTTAAACGTTATAGAACAAAATTTGTGGATAATGACAAGACTTATTCGTCCATATCAATGTACACCATTGCCTGTGAAGCCTTGCAAAAGTTAGGCATATGCTTTGTGCTTACGGCCTTTGAGCAGGGAGGGATCTCATCTGAAGGACCGCCCCATTTAGTCGCCTCTTTCGACCAGCAAGGGGTACTGAGGACCTATTCTAACCTGGATCCCCATGGGATCTAACCACTGATGTATCAATACAATGTTTATAGTGCAAGGATGTGTTCCACATGCACCGAGATAAAAAATATTTGTCTGTAAGGATATGGAACATCTGCCTCCAACAACAGTGTTGTAAAGTTTACATTTTTTCTTGTGAGAAGTACGTCAAGAAAGATTTATAAAGTTATTTACAGTTATTGGCAGTAAAGTAAATTCTTGTACTCTTTATTTTAGGTTAGTCGGCGAGTATCATAATTGTGCCCAAATAATCACCAAAGGCTGTGACAGAATTGCCACCCAAAATATCAACCTGTTACACGGTGCCTTCCTCCCGATCTGCGGAGCCTACAAACAAGGTTCTTATGCTTTTTGGACTTACCAATATTTCAATTGTCAACCAAGGTAAAGGGAGATAAACAAGGATGAACAGCACGTTTATCTACAATGTTACTTTCATAAATGCAGTGTTTGGAAAGCACCAAATTGAAATATGGTTCGGCCCTTGAAATCATTTTCAATTCAAAAGAGTTTACTTTTTTATTATGAAAGATGAAGGATAAACTTTCTTATGTATATTTTTAAGAATAGATAATTGTTGGTAATAACAATAATGTTGTAATTTCGAAGAAAATCAAATATGCACATTTTCGTACTAATTTCATTTCCACAAATGTATAAGAGCCACTTTGTGAACAAACTAGATATATTTCATATATTTTTAGTTGGAAATTCTTCAGTGTTTCGCACCCGAGTTTCGTAATACTGTCAATCTTTTGAAAGTATATTTTTATATCTAAATTGAACGGGAATTGTAATGGAATTGAACAGAAAAACTGGGGTACAATGTAAAAGTGCTTGAAATTAAGCTACAGTGTGTTAAACTCGACTTTGTTGCACTTTAACTTTACTTACGATCTGATCGCATAAACTAGTTTTGTCGGTTGGTATCAACGAAACATAAGCAACACATATCAATCATTCCATCAAATTAATATATACTCGTGTCTTCTAAGATATAAAAAGTTTAATGTAATTAGATTGGAAATAGAAAATGACACACTTGCACTTAAAGTACAGAAAAATTCATTATTCAAAATTTAAAAAGTTTAAAAAGAACATACTAGGAACATTGTGAGTTTTAACAATTAACATGCTGTTTCTTAAAGGTAAACAGTCATTCTTATTTCTATTTTCCAAAAATTAACAACAATGTAAATATAAAAAATATGTTCTTAAAGAATTAACAATTACATATACCACACTGCGTAGGCGCGAACCTCTTTATAAGTAACATAATTGATTCAGTATCCATTGACGTCAGCATGAAATAATGGCGCGAAATTTATGGCAAACATAATCACAAGCTATTATATCGCTTGGGTTCAAAATTACTATTTAAGAGTAAAGGTATAAAACTCTAAATATAGGTTATCCAAGTTCGCCGATGTAAAAACAATAAACCAAATGGTGTGAAATTCTAATGTGTATTCTAATATATTCACACATAATTAATCCACATTGCCACCGTAGTTCATCCCGAAACTCCGTATACTTACCGAGATATATCTACGAGAGCCTAGAAGGCTCATTCGAGATTCGATTGATTGATTGAATATTGTTTTACGTCCCTCTCGAAAATATTTCACTCACATGGAGACTTCCGGTGAAGGGGTGCAAAATTTAGGCCTATGCTCGGCGCTTATGGCCATTGAGCAGGGAGGGATCTTTATCGTGCCACACCTGCTGTGACACGCGACCTCGCTTTTTGCGGTCTCATCCGAAGGACCGCCCCATTTAGTCGCTTCTTCCGACAAGCAAGGGGATACCGAGATTCGAAATTCAAAATCCAAGATAACCAATCGAAACTGAAGATGAAGTATATATCTGACGTGTTTCATATCGATTGTTAGGCTGTTCTTGTCACACTGATTTTGACTACGGATTACTCCGTTTACCTGATCAAGATATTGTGCTCACGGCAGGTGTGACAGGTCGATTCTTACTCCTCCTAGGCACCTGATCCCACCTCTACTATATCCAGGGGTTCATGTTTACCCAACTCTCTATTTTGTATTCCTTAAGATTGATTACTGTTCGTTAACTTCACCTTTAATGCAGAAACTATTTCAGAAAAGTGTCTATTATCTTTTACTCGAGTATTAGCTGGGCCTCTCACTATACATAAACAGAATGTACATTGCAACAAGCAATTACATAGAATGTGCAACATTAGATATAATTTCTTACCCCAATCATAAACGGAAGTCTGTAATACCTCCAAGTGACTGAAAATTGTATTAATTAATGGATATTTCACAAAAGAATTGAAGTTTGATAAAAGATATACACGATTTTTGTTATTGACAGATTACCTAGCCCACCGAAACTGTTATAATCGCCAGATGTTGATGTACAAATCATGCCATCAGAAAAGACAAAACAGAATTAACCAGATACGGAGAAAGGACCACTATCATTTACAGATATGCGAGTCAGTAATTACTTTCAATCCTTGTAGGATATTTGGTACACATTTTTATCAGTTTCTGCAAGTGAAATGACGCATATGTTGCGAAATATAGAAAGATCCCTAATAGATGTAAGATGATATCTAAATCAGAAGGCTATTAAGTATTTTCATAGATATAGTATACTGTAACAATAACTGATGTTTTCAAACATTCTACTCAGTATTTTTCTAAGCAATTTAATGTCCATGTGAATTTATGTAAACATTGCTTTTTGTCATATTTGTCTCTGAATTGTTTCTATTCTGTTTCCATAGAGTTACAAACGAATATGTGAAGTGTGTCTACCTTGTGACAGCTTTACAGTGTTCTATGGAGGCTGCAAATTCTTACTTTAATATTCTCAACCAATCAATATCCTTGTCATTCAGTGACGCAGACTTCTCCTGTCATATACGTCATCCCGATGACGACATATCCGTTTTAACGACAACGAAAGTCACATCCACGGTAGGAACACCGCTAGGTTTCACAACGAGTGTCGGAGGTACGAAAGGAAAGCGCTCTGTGAGTGCAGCAACTGGAGGACGATCATCTAATTCGGGGTGCTTCTGTCTTTTTCTTGTGCTTCACTGTATTGTTTTTGCAATAATTTTATAGCTAAGATTTATAGCGTATAAAACTTTTTCTTTTCTTCATAGTCTATTTTATGGCAAACATACATTGCATTAAAAGATTACAATTACGATAGTATCTATTTCATAGCATAAGATATTGGATAACAATTGAAAAATGTTTAATATTGATTTGTACACATCACTGCCATGAATCTTACATTAGCAATTTCTGCAAAGTTTGGTTGCAAGAGAAATAACTCCTGTATTGCATAAGTCTGATTGAAATTAAAGATGGTTGAAAATTATTGTTTATTACATATATTATTGCATATAATAAAGAGAATGAAGATAAAAAGTGCTTTAAAACAACAACAACAACAACAAAAACCCAGACATAATAATCCTAACTTGTACCGTTTTGAAATATACGAAATATAAGTATTGATTTGTCAGATAGTATGAGTTAATACTCAATTGATAATTGTTCATTGTTTACATTTTATAACACCGGTAATGGTGACGTCTCCATATGAGTGAAATATTCTTGAATGGGACGTTAAACAATATACAATCAATTATACATTTTATAAAATTATATACAAGAGTTTGTTCTGCTTGTTGTAATGTATTATTTATTACCAAGAACAATACAGTTCATATGTTTATCTTTTATACATAGAATAAATAAACATTAATATAAACAAACGTTATGCATAAGTGAATACAGTGCAGGTTAGGTAAATGAACACAATTCATTGATTCGATATGCAAGAGGTTGTTAAGCGTATGATCAGTTTCTAAATCGAGGCAGGCTGCTGACAAACAAGTTGATGTTACAGGGCTTTCAACAACCTGTCATTGGGTCAAATGCTCTCTGACTTGTTAGGCCGTTTTTGGCACACTTATTTTGACTACGGATTACTCCGTTACCTAATCAAGATATAGGGCTCACGGCGGGTGTGACCGGTCGACTGGGAGATGCTTACTCCTCCTAGGCACCTGATCATCATCTGGTATATTCAGGGGTCCGTGTTTGCCCAACTCTCTATTCTTTATAGGAGTTGTGAGAGTGATCACTGCTCGTTACCTTGACCTTTTATACATTTACTATCCCGTATTAGACATATCAAATAAAAATGTGTACCACTTGTCCTTCTGTGTTCAGTAAACCAAAAGTGATAAAGAATTTGATGGGTTACATGAACTGGTGGATTGTTAGTCCCCGAGGGTCTCTACAGCCCAGTAGCTAAGTACTTCGTTACTAGCTTGAAAATACGGATGTATATTTAATTGCTGTTATAAAATTTAGAAATTCATTTCAAAATTAAGGATTAACTCCCTCATGCATAGCTCTTATCCTTAGACGAATTTAACTCCACTTTTTTTGGCACGCTGTTTTTGGCTATAATAGCTCTAACACTTCATTGTTATTTCGGATTTCAAACATTTCTGTTGAGCATCACTGAAGAGACATTATTTGTCGAAATGCGCATCTGGTGCATCAAAATTGGTACCGTATAAGTTTTACATGAGGAACATGTTTTGTTTCAGCTGGCAAAGATTGCAACATTGTCTTTGTTTGTAAGGCTCATTGCTACAACTGTTATTTAAACGAATTTGCCATTAATTCCACATTTGGAAACCGTATTTGTACTCCGATTACCCTTTCAAAAGATGAAATTCAAAATCATGCTTCAGTTTTAAACACATTTGATATCCTAGTCAATGGGACGGATGAATATGAGTTACGGTACCTATACTGGATTCTTAAACTTCACAAAACCCTTACAAACACAGATACATTGCTGGATCCAGAAAATGTTTAATCAAGCCTCTATGTTTTGCTCCTCACGAAAATAGTAACATCATATTACATCAATACTATATTTTTTCAACACTTTACTCGACCATTCCTCACGATAAATTAAAGACTAGACTTTTTGACATCATAGACAGCTGCTTCTTCAACAACAATGGAAAAAGGAAATATTTATATGAAAGGTGAAGATAACGAACAGTAATCAATCTCCTAACTACTCTAGTGTTCAGTCAATCAAAAAATTACTTTGTTAAACACCACTCCGATTCTACGCACAAGTACACTAAAATCGAAATTAAAATCATGCTGGAGTTAATCATCGACAATCTCTTCGTCGTCTTTGGTGACCAGGTCTTACAGAAGTCTGTTGTAAATTCCATGGGCACGAATTGTGCTCCTTTGTTAGCTGACCTGTTTTTAGCTCACCTGAACCGAAGGTTCAAGTGAGCTATTCTGATCACATTTTGTCCGGCGTCCGTCTGTCTGTCTGTCCGTCTGTCTGTCCGTAAACTTTTCACATTTTCGACTTCTTCTCCAGAACCACTGGGCCAATTTCAACCTAACTTGGCCAAAAGCATCCTTGGGTGAAGGGCTTTCAAGTTTGTTCAAATGAAGGGCCATGTCCCTTTCAAAGGGGAGATAATCACAAAAATGCAAAAATAGGGTGGGGTCATTTAAAAATCTTCTTCTCAAGAACCACTGGGCCAGAAGAGCTGAAATTTACCTGAAAGCTTCCTGATATATTGCAGATTCAAGTTTGTTCAAATCATGGCCCCCGGTGGTAGGATGGGGCCACAAGGGGGGATCAAAGTTTTACATACAAATATATAGGGAAAAACTTTAAAAATCTTCTTCTCAAGAACCACTAAGCCAGAAAAGCTGAGATTTACATGAAAGCTTCCTGACATAATGCAGATTCAAGTTTGTTCAAATCATGGGCCCCGGGGGTTGGATGGGGCCACAATAGGGGATCAAAGGTTTACATACAAATATATAGGAAAAATCTTTAAAAATCTTCTTCTCAAGAACCACTGAGCCAGAAAAGCTGATTTTTACATGAAAACTTTCTGACATAGTGAAGATTCAAGTTTGTTCAAATCATGGCCCCTGGGGATAAGATGGGGCCCCAAGGGGGGGATCAAAGTTTTACACACAAATATATAGGGAAAATCTTTAAAAATCTTCTTCTCAAGAACCACTGAGCCAGAAAAGCTGATTTTTACATGAAAACTTTCTGACATAGTGCAGATTCAAGTTTGTTCAAATCATGGCCCCTGGGGATAAGATGGGGCCCCAAGGGGGGATCAAAGTTTTACACACAAATATATAGGGAAAATTTTTAAAAATCTTCTCAAGAACCACTAAGCCAGAAAAGCTGAGATTTACTTTCCTGACATAATGCAGATTCAAGTTTGTTCAAATCATGGGCTTCGGGGGTTGGATGGGGCCACAATAGGGGATCAAAGTTTTACATACAAATATATAGGAAAAATCTTTAAAAATCTTCTTCTCAAGAACCACTGAGTCAGAAAAGCTGATATTTACAAGAAAACTTTCTGACATAGTGCAGATTCAAGTTTTTTCAAATCATGGTCCCCGGGGGGTAGGATGGGGCCACAAGTGGGGGGGGGGGGGTCAAAGTTTTACATACAAATATAGAAAAAAGCTTTAAAAGAACCATTGGGCCAAAGAAGTTGACATTTACATGAAAGCTTTCTGACATAGTGTAGATTCAAGTTTGCAAAGGGTAGTTTGGGCCATAATAGGGACCAAGGTTTTACATGCAAATATATATGGAAAGTCTTCAGATATGGGCCAAGGTGACTCAGGTGAGCGATGTGGCCCATGGGCCTCTTGTTCATTCATATGTTGATTCGAATTCGAAATAAGACATCACAGAGTTCTCCACATCTACTTCGTACTTAGATATTTTATTGAATATGGACGCTAACAGCAAACTAACAACTCAACATTATGACAAACAAGATGATTTCGGCTTCTCCGTCGTCAACTTCTCATATTTATGTAGCAATATTCCATTATCATCTGCATATGGTGATTATGTCTCCCAACTAATTCGATACGCAATACTTTCTTCTGCGTATGATCAGTTTTTAAATCGTTGCAGGCTACCGACAAACACGTTGATGTTCCAGGGGTTGCAAAAGTCTCATTTAAAATCAGCATATTGCAAATTCTATGGTTATAACAACGATCTAGTCTGGCAATACAATCTATCATGCATGGAGTCAAATGCTGTCTTACATGTTTCATACTTATTGTTAAACCGTTCTTTATACAATGATTTTAACTACGGATTACTCCATTTATTACGTTGTTTAAAGTCAGCAGCTCGTAAATGGTCGTTATAATAATCTTGTTTGCCAATACAACCTATCTTTGGGTCAAATGCCGTTTGACGTGTTTCATATCAATTGTGAGGTGGTTTCTTGACACATTTATTTTGACTACGGATTACTACGTTTACCTGATCAAAATATAGGGCTCACGGCGGGTGTGACCGGTCCACTGGGAATGCTTACTCATCCTAGGCACCTGATCCCACATCTGGTATATCCAGCGATCTGTGTTTGCCCAACTCTATTTTGTCGACCGGTCACACCCACCGTGGGCACTATATCTTGATTAGTTAAACGGAATTATCCGTAGTCAAAATCAGTGTACCAAGAATGGCCTAACAATCAGTATGAAACACGTCAGACAGCATTTGACCCAATGATAGGTTGTATTGGCAAACTAAATTGTTATAACGACCATAGAATTTGCGAAATGCAGTAGTCTGTCTCGATTTAAAAACTAATCATATGCAGAATAAGCTCTTGCGTATAGAATTGGTTGAGAGATATAATTAAACCCCATATCCACGTGATAATGGAATATTGCTACATTAAATATGAGAAAGTTGAGTTGTTAGTTTGGCATTAATATCTATTTTCAATAAAAGTATGAATCAGAAGTGGACGACTCTGTCGTGTCTTTTATTTCGAGTTCACATGGATGAAAGGTGAAGATAACGAACAGTGATCAATCTCATAACTCCTATAAGCAAGACAAAATACATAGTTGGGTAAACACGGACCCCTGGACACACCAGAGGTGGGATCAGGTGCCTAGGAGTAAGCATTCCCTTTCGACCGGTCACGCCAGATCAGGTCGATATATCGAATCGACATATGAATGAAAATCACTTAGAAGCTTTTGATTAAATAATCATAAGAATATAAAAACAGGTCAGCTAACAAAGGAGCAGAATTTCTGCCCATAGGAATTCTAACAGACTGTTCGAAGACTGTCGCGTAGAATGCCACAGCCAAAGAATTTTCTTCTCATGTAGAAGTTTTTGAATGAATAATTATAAGAATATAAAGACAGGTCAACTGACAAAGTAGCACAATTCGTGCCCATGGGAATTCCAACATATTGTTGGAAGACTTGATCACCAAAGACTATACGAAGATATTATCAAGGGGGAACTCCAGCATATTTTTAATTTCAACTTCAGAGTATTGTGCGTGGTGTTTAACAAAGTGATTTTTTGGATGACTGATCACTAGATATGAATATTTCCGCTTTCCATTTTTGTTGAAGCAACTGTGTATGATGTCAACAAGTCTAGTCTTTCATTTATCGTGAGGAATAGTCATGTAAAGTGTTGAAAAGCCATACGTTTTGATGTTCATTTGAGAAAAGCTTTGCGATTTCACGTTTACTAAAGGTTCTTTAGATTTTCTTTTAGAATCCACATTTGATTTACGCCACTTCTGACATATATAGTGGCATAGTACGTTTAAAGTTTCTCCTCCACAGCTGTTAAGGAGGTAAGCTACAGCAGAGGTATTTGATATGGGTGAAAAGTGGAGGAAATGTGCAACAATATTTTGAAATTGAAAATTTGAAAATATACTTTATTTAGTCCAAATATGCAGTTTTAGTAGAAAGCAATCTTCGAAAAAAAAACCTTGCTGGACTCGAACACGCGATCTACAGCTCAGCAGTCGATGTGCTAACCTACTGAGCTACTCAGCTAAACGAGAATTTTTTTCAAAACAATAGACAAATATTGCTGATATTTATATTTCAATTCATGCTTTAAAAGGAAGTCTATGGCATGTCAAACGTTGCAATATTTGATCTTTTCCATTTGTATTGTATAATTTTACTTTTCTATTCTATATTTTCTTCTCCCCCGTGTGTTGTTTTAAGAACACGCGCAGCAGGGACCCAACAGGTGTACATATAAACGATGTTCGATTGAAATGAGAAAACGAAAGTCTTTCTTTTAGCATAATATAAAATTTACATTTTTTAAATTCTTAATGCATACAAAATAATATCTTATTATTAATAAATTTTCGAACCAATTCTCGAAGTCTACACAAACGCCATTAAATAAGACAGAACATATTAATCTTGCACTCGTATACGGTCATTTGTAGATCTATTTGTATTATTTTTTCACTGTAAAAAATATTAGGACACAGCTCCTCATCCTTATCATTAAATGTAGCATAAAAATACTATTAAAAAAACAAAATTAAATGCTGGGTGTTTTAGAATAAAAAAAATTGGAGGTGTATTACATATGCTAAATCCTAAGCATATCTGGTTTTAGTAGGTCCCTGATTTTATTTTTCATTTTTTCTAAAATGATTTATTTAATATACCGGTATGTAATGCGAGATACATGTAGCTGTCCATAAGCAAGCCGTACTCATTTTCTGCCGACGAATGAAATAGCTATTGTACAGTTAGTTTGTCCTAACAGGTAAATAACGGTACTTCACACCGCGGCGGTATAAATCTGCCCCGCGATGAAATCCCGCGGAGGGATAGCGCGGGAAGGATTAACATACCGCGGGGGGAGCGCGGTCTAATACAGGATCCGCGATGGCCGTACTGTACATGTAACATAGTCAGTCTATTTGTGGTACGTCACCTTGTGACGGCTAAATATAAGTGGAACCTAAACTAATGAAATCCTTCGTAACAAATCAAAATAAACAATCCCTCAGATGCTATACAAATGAAAAGTTTTGCAATGCAAATAGAAATTATACAATGCAAACGAAAAAAATATATAATACAATGGAAAATATAGAATACAAATAAAAATTATACAACACAAATGGAAAATATAGAATACAAATGGAAAAATATACAATACAAATGAAAATTATACAATGCAAATGAAAAATTATGCAATGCAAATGCAAAATATAGAATAGAAATGGAAAATTATACAATACAAATTGAAAAGATCAAATATTGCAACGTTTGTTCAGTTATTATGACGATGTAGAATACTTCCTTAATATTTTTGTGAGGAGCGAAGATACAGGATAGGTAGAGCACTTACTGGATCCAGCAATGTTATCTTTGTTTGTAAGGGTTTTTATGAAGTTTAGGAATCCAGTATAGGTACGGTAACTCATATACATCCGACCCATTGACTGGGATATTAAATGTATCTAAAACTGAAGCATGGTTTTGAAGAATGTCGTGTTTTGAAAGGGCAGTTGGGGTATAAGTGCGATTACCAAAAGTGGAATTAATGCCAAGTTCGTTTACAGCACAGTCGTAATAATGAACCTTACAAACAAAGACAATGTTGTTACATGCTTTGTCAGCTTGAACCAAATCATATTCCTCATGTACGTGTAACCTACCTAATTCTCTATCACGTCTTGTTTACTAAACACAGAAGGATAGATGGTACGTACTTTTGTTTTGATGTGTCTAATGCGGGATTTTAATATTCCTCGTACATTGATGTATCAAATTCTTCTTTTTCATATTTAGCCCATTGTGTTGCATAATCTTCGACAGAATTCATAATAGAGATGGATTTATGTTGCCAGTTGAAAGACCGAGATTCTCTGTATATAGGATCTTTAAGAATAAGTGATTTGAGGTCCCCATTTTCAACTATATCAACATTGAAAGAAGACGAAGAACAAGAATACGTACCGTGGATTAAGTATTAGATGGTCTACATCTAGGCACTGCAAATTTTGTTTTAAAATTAAAAAGTTTGGATGCGATAGTATAAGTATATTAGTAGGAAATACAAACAAAACTATCAATGTAACAAAGTAAAGTTTTGTGCGAATATAACGTGTCTGCTGACGTAAGTGAATCATATGTGACATCATTTATACTTGGTCTTTTATATGAACTATGTCCTTGACTGCGTTTACGTAAGTCTCTGAGTATTTGGAAAGAGCCTCATCACATTCACGTTATTTTCTTGTGGACTAGTCAGATTTCCTAAATCATATACATTATCATTGCATCCACATGGAAATGCAGTACCTAAACAGGTATTATCTTTTAATTAACTAAACGAGTGAAAATAGTTGAGTCTGCTGGATCCCAAGTCACATTGGTATCCATGGCAACACCAAAGCAGACAAAGCGGCAAAAAATGCACTTCATGATGATATTGTACACTTCAAAATTCCTTCCACTGATTTGAAATATTTCATAAGTCTGTATGTAAATTCTCTTTGGGAATTTATTGTGATTTCTGTGACACAAGTAAACTTTACTCTATTCAAAACAAAGTAAACAAACCGTGTAACATCGTAATTAAACGCCAAGACGAAGTGACTATTTTAAGAATACGTATCGAACATTCAAAATTGACACATTCTTACCTACTAAACAGATCTTCTGACTGTCCATTAGCTACATATCACATTCTTTTAGAATGTAGTGATTTTACGCCCATACGAAATAGAATTTTTAACAATGTGCGGTCAATGAAAGAACTTTTTACAATTATTGACAATCATTATAGTATATGTAATATCTACAAGAATGTGATTTTTACAGGAAAATTTGAAGTTTTATAATACAACTGTTTATATACATGAAATATCCAACCCCAACCCCCCCTTTTCTTACCTGTTTATGTATTTTTAACTTTTATGTCCGTCGGATGGGACGTTAAACGGTGGCCCGTGTCAAGGATCACAACCCCCTTGGCACGCAAAAAATCGTTTCCCTGATGCTCGAAAAAGAGTAGGTTCACTGGGGGCCGTCAGGAAAACTCAAACACCCACAAGTAAACATATTTTATTTAAGTCTCAATATACCTGGCGAATTGCCAATACGAAGCTAAAGTGACCAGGTTTAAAATGTAAATATGTTAAAAGAGTATTTTATAGAATTTAAATACTTTCATTGTTATTGATATCTGTATTAATATAGGGAGGTGACCATTCTACATTGATCCAGTGCCTTTTTATGGGATTCGAAACTGTGACTGTGAGATGTATGAGAGTTTGACTTCTAGGCGGGCAATTCTACTTTCACTTTAAACGGTAAGTTGAAAATTTGATGTAAAATATCTCGAAAAGGAATCAAGGACCCTATTGCAAATTTGGCCTTGTTGGAAAGGTTAGGAATTTTACTGGAATTTTTTTTTTTTAATTAGGAGGGGTTGAAAATGGGTATATTTTCCTCATTTTTGTTGCTTTTTTACTTCCAGGATGGCAGGTGCCTGAGTGTATCTCGACCCATTTCCAGGCTAGCATCAGATGTCATGATGGACCTTTAAAATCTTTCACATGTGTACTTTCAAGAACCATATACATTATTTTTGAAAATTGGTTGCCATGGTAATAAAATCTGAAGATTAAAACATGGGCTTCTGAAGGCGAATTTTCCTCCATTTCCTGGTAGTTTGTGACCTTAGTTAACCGCCGTAAAATGGCTGAAATATTGCCAAAACGGCGTAAAACCATTCTTAATCAATCTACAAAACAGGGTACTATATGTTGGATCGTTTGTGTGATGGTAATTGTTTTCCCCAAATTGTTTTTAAAAGAACATTTTGAAAACTAGCTCGTTGGAAACTACAAACTCTATTGTTCTATTTATTCTTCCTGGGTTTTTGTTGTAAAATTCCATTTTACCAGTTTCAGTGAATGAAAATTCTGGATGACTGAAGGTGACTGGTCATCCTGCTTGGGCTTTTCCCGCTGAGGAATCCAATTCCTAAGTGCAGGATCTCTGTTATCTAACTTATCAGCAGTGTTGTTTGGTTGTTTTACGTCCAATCGAGAATATTTCACACACAATGAGACGGCACAAGCTGGAAGTACCACAAAAGACCTATGCTTATCGCCCAGGGCCGTAGCAGTGAGGGTTCTTTAACATGCCAACGCCCCCCCCCCCCTTTTGTGAGACCCGTAATTCTTATTAATGAATGCCGAGCGTTTGGCAAAGGAGCAATCACTACCTATATTTACTCCTTAGGTTTGACACGGCAATGGCACGAGCGGTCTTGAACTCACAACCTCCCATTTACAAAACGAACGCTCTACCACTGAGCTACCGCGATCGGTCTATGTGTGCAGGGTAATTCCTCTCAGCTTTTGTCAGCCCTATGCTGGCAGAGTTTATTACAGGGTTCTATATATCCTGCTCCTGATAACGTACTGCACCAAGTCCACAGTGGTAAGCATCCCCTCTCGACCGGTCACACCCATTGTGAGCCCTATTTTGATCAGGTAAACTTAGTAATCCGTAGTCGTTGATTGGAAATGACGTGTTAATTCAATATTACATTAGGGTTCACGGCGGGTGTGACCGGTCAACAGGGGATGCTTACTCCTCCTAGGCACCTGCTCCCACCTCTGGTATATCCAGGGGTCCATGTTTTCCCAACTCTCTCATTTTGTATTGCCTATAGGAGTTATGAGATTGATCACTGTTCGTTATCTTCACCTTTCATGGAAAGTCCAGTAAGGTATATAAAATGATATCGTAACATCGCCATACGAGTGAAAAGTTCTCGAGAGGGACGTTAAACAAGATACAATCAATATAATGATATCGCAGCAAGAAAATCCCGTGGAGATCCGGGTTAGAAGACGTCCTCAGTACCCCTTGCTTGTCGTAAGAGGCGATTCAATGCCCCATTGTTCGGATGAGACTGCAAAAACCGAGGTCCCGTACCACAGCAGGTGTGGCACGATAAAGATCCCTCCTACTCAATGACCATAAGCGCCGAGCATAGGCCTAAATTTTGCAGCCCTTCACTGGCAGTGGTAACGTCTCCATATGAGTGAAATATTCTCGAGAGGGACATAAAATTATTCAATCAATCAATCGCAGCAAGAAAAGAGATGAGGCTCACGCCGGGTGTGACCGGTCGACAGGGGATGTTTACTCCTCCTAGGCACCTTATCCCACCTCTGGTGTATCCAGGGGTCCGTGTTTGGCTGTTTGCCCAAATCTCTATTTTGTATTTCTTGTAGGAGTTATGAGATTGATCACTGTTCGTTGTCTTCGCCTTTCATTGTAGAAATAAGTCGTAACTGACAAAAGTAACAAACAAAGATAACAGACAGTGACTAAAGAAACTCTGGACAGAGGTTGGGGTCACGTGTCCAGAAGGAGTAAGAATTCGATTTAATGACAGGTTTTATAGCGAAATGGTAACATTTAACGAGACTGTTGAAACCCTTTTAACTTTTTTAACACCCGGTCGTCAAATCTGAAACTGTTATTTCAACCTGTTAATTTTAGGGATGTCAACAAATATTCGAATGTTGGTTCCATAAGATTATATTCCAATCATAGTTTATGATTCTAATATTCGTTAATATATTTTTCATAATATTATGAAACAAAGGTAAAGAAAAATAACTCTGGCGGAACGAAGTGGAGAGTTTCATTGAGAGTTATCTCTCGTTATACATGTATATCAAATATCGATTTGATCCATCGATTTAGCTATTGAATGAGTATTATTCACAGTAGCCGGGGACTGTTTTTAAATGAAGTACCTCGCCATTTTGATGAATCTATTTTGACTGAAAGGCAATCTTTAGCAATTATGATGTAATTTGTGACTATCACAATTCCAATGGTGCTAATTTTCCCGTACTACGTTGCTAAATGATTGTGTTTATTCAATCAAAATAAGATATACAACAAAAATTGGTTAAATCATATGGCTCTTGTGGTTATTTCAAATTGTATAATTACATTGTGTAAAGTTTGGGACACCTGGTAGCCTATTAAAATATTTCGGGTCTGATGCTAGTAATTAATGTAGCTCAGTATGATACCATTCTCGTAAACAACATCTTATAACGGAATGACTCCGTTTCAATACGCACCAATATGGGAAACTGCTTTTCAGATAGAGTATATTTTTAAAAAAAAATGATTTGACACTCAACTTACATTTGCGAAATGGATGAAGGATTATAATGCTATTTTCACTGACATATTTGCTTTTCCAATGTAGTTCGCTTGTCTCGTGGGGATCCAGGTTAGAATAGGTCCTCAGTACCCGCTTGCTTGTCGTAAGAGGTGACTAAATGAGGCGAGACCGAAGTCCCGTGTCACAGCAGATGCGACTCGATAAAAATCCCTCCCTGCTCAAAGGCTGAGCATAGGCCTAAATGTTGCAGCCCTTCACCGGCAATGGTGACGTCTCCATATGACTGAAAAATTCTCTTACGACAAGAAAGGAAGGAATACTGACGACCGATTCTTACGGGACTCCAGGATTTTTAGGAAAGGTAACGTCCCCTACCCACCGGCCACATGCGACGTGAACCCTATATCATATCAGGTAAATGGAGTGATCCGTAGTCAAAATCAGTGTGTAAAGAACAACATTACAATTGGTACACTTCAGACAGCATTCGACTTATTGACAGGTTGTACTTGCAAACTAGATCGTTATAACGACCATGCAGGGAAATTACGAAAAATAAAATATCCAAATATGAAGTAGATAAATGGAAGACAGTGTGGTGTCTTTTATTTCGAGTTAACTAGGATATATCGAATCATGTACCATGTTACAGATGGTTTTGAGGGCAAAAAAAACTTGAACTTACATAAACACAAATCAGACGACATATTACATTATTTGATTATCATTATCATAATTAAATTGTTCTTAACTGTTACATGATTACCATTATCATAATTAAATTGTTCTTAACTGTTACATGATGTTCTTGTAGGAAACAATTTTGCGTATAACTTCTGCATCTTTATTATACAATGATCAATCTGGCAGTCTGCTCTTCAGTCCTTGGGTTCCTAGATGCGAATGTCTGACCTTAACAACGGAGATCCTGTATCACGGTAGACATTGGCACTACAAAACAACCCACAATGCAACAGTACTGAGCGACATACAGTCATATAAGTAAGCTACATTTTTTATCAGGAGGTAAAACAACAACCAAAACAATATTATTACTCCGTTTACCTGATCCGGATATAGGGCTCACAGTAAGTGTGACCGGTCGACAGGGGATGCTTACTCCTCCTAGGCACCAGATCCTACCTCTGGTATATCCATGGCCCGTGTTTGCCCAACTCTCTATTTCGTATTCCTTATAGGAGTTATGAAATCGATGATTTGTTCGTTATTTTCACTTTTTCATTCTAGTATATTTGTTACTTATTTTAAATAAATGTCATGAACAGGAATTTTCACCATTGAAACAAAACGATTTCTAAGAATGGTTTCTTGACGTGTTACATGTATAGGACAGATTTGTTGACGATTACTTACGTTTGGTTTTCAAATACATAATGTAATCTAAACATGGTTTTTAGCTCAGGTTCTTTCGATAACGTTTTTGTTATCATACATAAAGGGTTATTTTAATTATAGTTTCTCTACACAACTGTAATCTGTCGCAATTTTGAATGAAAATAAATTTGTTACCCATGGGGAATAAATTCATTATTGCGATAGGATCTATTCCAAAAATAAAATGGCCATCCATGTCAGCAGGCGTGTCTGTGAATGAAACACTGATATTTCAATGAAATAGGTACATGTAGACAAATTAAAGTCATTTAAAGGAATCAAAAGTACATGCGCATTTCCAGATAAATTGTGCATTTCTATCATTGCATGGTTTTATTAGTCCCCTACCGACGAAGTCGAAGGGGGCCTTAGGTTTGCGCTCTGTCCGTCCTGCAAATCAGTGTTCCAGACTTTTTTCATGTGCTTGCAGATATTCAGTACATTGCTTTGCCATAACAAGTTACAGATCAAGTTAGGATTTCGTCTCGGTCCATTGATTTTTCACTAAGTTATGGCCCTTGAACTTAGAAAAATAGCATGAATTGTCAGTTTTCCCAACTTTTTGTTGTTGTGCTTACATATATTCATTTTATATTCAGTACATCATGATGATTGCTTTGACATAACAAGTTACAGATCGATTTTGAAGTTTTCTTGATCTAGTCTTTGTACCTAAATAGTAGTTGATTTCCAACCATTCCTATCCTGGTTTCCCAATCTTCCCTTTTACCATAACCTTAGTCTCATAATGAACTTCGAATATTGTTGCGGTCCATTAATTTTTGCCTCCGGTAGGGGACTATGTATTACTTTGCAATACTCTCAAAATGCTTGTTTCCAGATGAATTGCCCATTTCCATTATTGCATGATTTTATTTCCAGATGAATTGCGCATTTCCATTATTGCATGATTTTATTTCCAGATAAATTGCACATTTCCATTATTGCATGATTTTATTTCCAGATAAATTGCACATTTCCATTATTGCATGATTTTATTTCCAGACAAACTGCGCATTTCCATTGTTGCACGGTTTTATTTCCATATAAATTGCGCATTTTCATTAATGCATGATTTTATTTCCAGATGAATTGCGCATTTCCATTATTGCACGATCTTATTTCCAGATAAATGCGCGTTTCCATTATTGCACGTTTTATCAAAAATATAAATTGCTCATTTCCATTCTTTCATGGTTTTATTTTCAGATAAATTGTGCATTTCCATTATTGCATAATTTCATTTCCAGATAAATTGCCTATTTTCATTATTGCATGATTTTATTTGTTGATTAATAGCACATTTCCATTCTTGCATGATTTTATTTTCAGATAAATTGCCCGTTTCATTATTGCATGATTTTATTTCTAGATAAATTGCGCATTTCCATAATTGCATGAATTCATTTCCAGATAAATGCGCATTTCCATTATTGTATGATTTTATTTTCCAGATAAATTGTGCATTTCCAATTTTGCATGTTCTTATTTCCAGATAAATTGCGCATTTCCATTATTGCATGTTTTTATTTCCAGATAAATTGCGCATTTCCATTATTGCATGTTTTTATTTCCAGATAAATTGCCCATTTCCATTATTGCATGGTTTTATTTCCAGATAAATTGCGCATTTCCATTATTGCATGGTACGTTTTATTTCCAGATAAATTGCGCATTTCCATTATTGCATGGAATTCTTTCTCGTGGGGATCCGGGTTAGAATAGGTCCTCAGTACCTCTTGCTTGTCGGAAGATGCGACTAAATAAGGCGGTCCTTCGGATGATACCGCAAAAACCGAGGTCCCGTGTCGCAGCAGGTGTGGCACGATAAAGATCCCTTCCTGCTCAAAGGCCGTAATCGCCGAGCATTTTGTAGCCCTTCACCGGCATTGGTGACGTCTCCATATGAGTGAAATATTCTCGAGAGGGACATTTGTTTGTTGTCTTATGACGTATTAATCTGAAATTAAAATTCTATAATTTCTTTCAAGTTGCAATATTTAAAACAGTTTAATGGGTGTTGTATGAATGACATCTGTATAACAGGAACACACGTGATTCTTCAATATTTTTCAATTGTACACAATTTTGCTTTACAATACGTTAAATATGATTGGATTAAAGGTTTTATATAGGTAGCATTTATGTAAACAATGACACCTAATTTCGTGTATACTCGGCGTAAAATCGCCGTCTTCGCTCGATCCATCGTATCCATTTGTGTCGAGCTTTAAATTTATACTAACCTATAGTTATTGTTAAATTTAATGATACCATTGTTTAACATTTCTTTTATTGATATTCCTCTTTTATCTGATACAAATTTCGAAGGAATGTCGCCTTTGGCGTCATCGTTTCACGTTACCCCAAAATAATTGCCAAGATTTACATTTAAATCGATACAAAAAAAACCCAACCCCAACCTTTTACGCATTTGTGATTTCGTGAGAGGGGTTTCTCGCCAACGTTAATTAATCGTAGATACTAAGGACATGGGATAATGTTGTTTATTCCTGTTATATACGGTGACGCTTGTTTACGTGGGGGTGTGCCTGTATTGATTTGTGAAGATCATAATCTCCTACTTTATAGTTAAACAATACAAGTACTGTGACCATGAAAAGGTTTATAGACAAGAAATTTAGATTAACAATCTGTTGTATATGCAGTAGAACCCACATCTCATCTCTTGTTGTAATCTAAGTGAAAGGAACCTTAGAAAACTATCCCCTGGGTTGTTTCTGTTGCAAATTACGAAGAAAAATCAATTCCCAAGTGACAGCTGTTTTCAGACAAACTATACTTTATATTATGAACAAAATTTAATTATTCGTTAGATTTGAATATATCTTCAGACACAAGTTAACAGAATTCTAACGAAATAATTAATTTAATGGATATTGACGATTTTGTAACCTGATCGGAATTTGATAGGGGGAAAAAAAAATCTCTTTTCTTGCAATTTATCGCATATTTTTCGGGAATCTGTTATATGGAGGTTTTTTTTTCCTCTCTCGATGTGATTTCCTTTCGAAAAAAAAAAGTTTACAATAAAAAAAACAACAAACCAGAATTGCGTGCATGTTCCGTTGGAAAATGCAGCTTTATGTTTAGGGCAGTAAAGCTTATAGATTTCTTCTGCTTAACAATCAGTGCATACGTCTCCAGAGAAAGTAATTCATTGTCCTCGTCATCTTTTCTCATCACATGATTAAGAGTGGCTGAATATTTCAATCTGGAAAAGGTTTCTGAAATTTAAAATGGTAAAAAAAAACCTCCAACAAAAGTTGTTTTGAAGTTGTCACTCATTTTTAATGTAGGAGTGTAAATAAACGTAAATAGCACCGGGGAACGTATCACAGAACAGAATATGATTTGTTTGTTGCACACTGAATACTGCGTGATGAAATTGATTGCTCAGCTTAAGGAAGCCCAACTGGCACAACAAACAAAACTAACTGCCAGTCCGGGAAAGTTACGATGTCTTCTCGGATCCATTCATGGAAATGATTTATACCCACCATTAATGAAAACGCCGCGTTCCTTCCATTTCACGTGACAGTACAATGATAAACTGTTTATCAATCTCTCAGGAAATACTAATGAAAAACGCTAACTCTACAAACGTTAAAGGGAAGAGGATGTAATACTAAGTAGAGTTTCTTTTACCTATGCAAATTGCAATCCCGATGACGAGTTTAAGCAACTTACGTTAAAATGAGTTGAAGAGTCCGGCAAATGCGCATAGAACGTATTTGTGTTCAAAGAATCGATTTTGGTCGGTTCCGTGAAGGAAACCGGAATACAGAGCAAATATTCCATTTCGACGATTAAATCAAGGTGTTTCCCCAAAAATATCGAAATACTCTTCTTCTGAAAAAAATAATAATAATAATTTACTTTGGAGATTCGTTGTTTTTTCCGAGACAATTTTCGTTGTCAGAATTTTGTTTCCGATAGGCAGAATTTATAAATTGCAAAAATTGTATGGCAATTTATTTCTCAATCTCAGTGATGGCGAATTCTATTTTTCTATTTAATGCATGAGTATTGTATAGGACCATTTAAGAATATAAACGGACGGGGCCAAGGCTTTCTTATTTTACTTAAATTTTGTGGGGTGTTTTCCGGAATAGTACAAAAGGTTTTTCTTTCCAAACAAGAAATGTTGGATTCAACAATCGCTAAGATTTGATGCATGATATAACTATCGAATAAAACATGCCAGTAAGAATCACATAAACTTTTCATTTTGTTAAATAGAAATATTCATGAAAATTTAAAAAATGCTATATGATAATATTTTCTACATCTACGGCTAAAATCTTCACGAAACACATCAAATGGAAAAACAATAGGCCTATAATAGACAAACGTATCTTATAAAGAAACTGAAACGAAATAACCAACATTCAGCAATTTGCGAATTTTCTTCAAAGGAATTTAAGAAAAAAATTTACCCTCTTTCTTGCCACCAAAAACTGAACCTATATCATGAACCAACCTAAGCCCAGCAGAGTCGCGACTTAACCCAACTTGAATGCATACAACACAGGGAAGCCCTACATTCATGTACCAAGTAAAATTTTTATACTCAATTCTAAACCCACCCTAACCCCATTGTTCATATTTTTTTTCTAGAAAAAGATTTTTAAGTGACCGGTCAGCAGGAGATTCTTACTCCTCCTACGCACCTGATCCCACCTCCGGTATATCCAGGGGGTCCGTGTTTGCACAACTCTCTATTTTATATTGCTTATAAGAGTTATGGGATTGATTACTGTTTGTTATCTTCACCTTTCATACATTCTTATGAAAAACTCTGAATCCGTATTGTAACCCAGAAAATTGATTTGAAGAAATCTGAATCTGTACTGCCCAGTTTGCTTTTACATTGATGAAAGATGAAGAAACAAACAGTGATCAATCTCAACTCCTGTAAGCAATACAAAATAGAGAGTTGGGCAATCACGGACCCCTGGATACACCAGAGGTGGGATCAGGTGTCTAGGAGGAGTAAGCATCCCCTGTTGACTAATCCTGGTCATCCGTTTCTTGAAAATAATTAAGATTTTTAAAATATTCTTATGTAAAACTTCCTATTGAGGGCCTTTCCTACCCCCTCCCTTTTCCCCAGATCAGGAGTTGAATAAACTTGAATATGAACTACCGATTCGTGCATACTCATATTACTAAACATGGCCCTGCTACTCTCGAGAAGAATTAATAGTTTTACCTATACATTCCCATGCATTGAGAACTTCCCCTGTAACCCCAATTCTGACCCCACGCTACCCTTGGGGACACTGATTTCTGCACTACTTGATGATGGGAGTCTCTTAACGAGACTAACTATGACACAGCTGTTCATAAGAAGGTTTTTAAAGAGCTTCACATGTACAACTTCGGTCTCGTGATGGTGGTCCCATCCTACCTCCCGGAACCACAAACTTGACAGCACTACCTGAGGATGCTTGCTTACCAATGACTAATTATGACCTTGCTGTTTCATGAGAAAGAGATTTTTAAAGTTTTCCCCTGTATCATTTAATATAAGACTTTGTTTCTCCATTGTGGCCTCTCATCCATCCCGTCGCCATGATTTGATCAAACTTGAATCTGCATTAACTGAGGATGTTTGCATTTAAATAGGACTAACCAAGGTTCTGCTATTCGGGAGAAGACTCTGAAAGAATTTTCCTCTACATATCCCAATATAGATATTTTACCTTTATTGTGACCCCGCCCTACTCCTGGGGTCCATGATTTGAACAATTTTGCATCTGCACTTTCACATAAGTTTTGTTTTTTTCTGACCCAGTGGTTCTTGGAAAAAAGATTGCTGATCTACCTACCCTGTTTTAACAAATGGCTAATTAACTCCATTTGCAGGGTGACATAAATCCTAAAATGAACAAACTTTGAAGCCCTTTTCACCCAAGGATGTTTTGTGCCAAGTTTGATTGATATTGGCTGAATGATTCTGCAGAACAAGGTGAAAAGTTTACAATACCAACGGCGACAGACAACGGACAAATTTTGATCGGTTCATCCCAAAAACAAAATTTAAAAAAGTTGTAAAACATAACACCAATTCACAGCGAAATTTTGACCTTAAACTCTTTTATGTACAAACAAGAAAAAAAAAACCTTTATCATTCCAGAGAAAACACAAAATAATTAATATAAAATAATTAAGAGCTCTTAACACATGAGATGCCTTAACGAGTCGTGAAATAAACTTTTGGTGTAGCTATCCATCTTAATGTCACAGACAAAAGCTGGCAAATCACTCTACTGGGAACTCCGTGAAGGGAAATATATCGCCTCGGTTCAACTTCTTCTTTCAATAAGAAAGAGAGTTTGTCTTATCTAAATAAATCCTCTGTGATTATTCTTAACCTTTACAAGTCAGCTACAGACAGAACAAGAGGTACTGTGAGCAATGCTCACTAAGAATACCCCCCGCTTACCCCAATCTCCCAAAGGGTGTTGGTAATAGGTATAAACTACCTCTTTTCTGAGTGTAAAAAACAAATGGCATGACAAACCGAACCATATTGCTACTTCGATGTCCAGTGCGCGTGACCTTTGACCTTTTGACCCCAAAATCGATAGGGAACATCTTCATCCCATGGGTAGTCCATATGTATGATATGGTGACTGTAGGTGGAAAGGATAACGCTTTAGAGCCCGGAAACCATATTGCTTCTTCGATGTCCAGTGCGCTTGACCTTTGACCTTTTGACCCCAAAATCGATAGGGAACATCTTCATCCCATGGGTAGTCCATATGTATGATATGGTGACGGTAGGTGGAAAGGATAATGCTTTAGAGTCCGGAAACCATTGCGTCTACAGACGGACGGACGGACAGACAGACGGACAACCCGATTCCAGTATACCCCCCCCCCCCCCTACAACTTGTTGCGGGGGGTATAACTATACCAGTACCTAATAGTTAAAATACGTTCATGAATGTTCTAATTCGACCAGTCTCAGCCGAACATAAATTATTTATTTATAGGATTAAACATTCTTTTTGAAGAATTTATCGATGTGTAAACTCCGGACATTTTACTCACAAACTGAATAAAAGTGCGAAGCACTTTTATGTTAAGTTTGTGAGTAAAATGTGCGGAGTTTACACATCGATAAATTCTTCAAAAAGAATGTTTGATTCTTATAATTCCAATTCATTCACTTTATTAACAATTGCAAAAATTTTGATAGTTTCCCCGCACTGTTATTTGTTTTCAGGCGTGTATGAATACATCGCGTTTTCGGATTTATTGATGTGTACACTCTTATTCAGCTTTATGTTTGTCCAATCAAAACAATTGTAAAAAATAACATTGGAATTATATTCTTATTCAAATATCATAACAAAAATACCAATATTATGGGCAGCAGCTCCAAGACCTGCGCATATTATTGTTGACATTGGGCAACATTCAATATTTTAAAGTGCTTAACATTCCTTAAAAAAATAAACAATGTAACCAACACAAAACTGTCTTGAGCTCGAATGACAAACTGCAAGAACTCTCTACATTTATAGCCGTTACCCACCACACGAAACTGGTCATACAAATATTCATACTCGACCAATTAAAATAGATTTTAAAACAAACGTGTTTGAAAGGAAATCGTATGGTTCGCATTACAGATTTTCTCAACAATAAATATGTAAACAGCACACAGAACAATCGTATCATTCATCTCACATTATCGACAGATATTGCTGGATTTGTTTGCGCTAGATACCTACTGTAGTTTTTCTACCAGGGGTGGGGGGGTGGGGGGTGTTAGCTATATAGTTGCATCTTTCAATCCTTAAAGGACACATCGCATGTTTCTAAAAAAAAAAAAAATAATTTTTTCAGCAAAATTAATTCATTTCATGCCTAAAACTAATTTACATGTGTTTTAAATGAAACAGTTTGCGTAATTTTTGAGTTTGAAAGAGATGAAATTCAAATCTTGCGATATGCATATTTTCTTCGATATGTGTACTAAGTTTGACGGTCCTAGCCCCAACAGTTCGATCTGTATCCTTGACTACAAGGTTTTCCCTACTACGTGATACTACGACCTTGACCTTGAAGAACAAAAGGCGTCCTCCACTTGGCATGAGGAGTACGTGTACCAAGTTTGACGATCCTAGCCCCAATAGTTCGGTTTGTATAATAATAATACTGATTGATTTTATATAGCATCTTTTACATAGTGCTCAAAGCGCTTTACAATACATTATTAACCCGTCAAACCTTATACCCATCGAGAACTTTCTCAGCTTCCTGGGAAGCATACAATGCAAGCTGCCGTTAAGGCAGCTAGAGCACTAACATTCTTACAATATTTTTCACTGTCTATAGCCAGGTACCCCTTTTACACTTGGGTGGAGTGAGGAAATTATGGTGTCCGGATAGGGCCATTTGCAAAAGCGTGACTGCACGTTAGTCACAACACGCCGTCACGCCAACAAGCAACGCGCCTTCGCGCTCTCACGCCAACAAGCAACGCGCCTTCGCGCAGACAAGCAACGCTGCGCGAAGGCGCGTTGCTTGTTGGCGTGAGAGCGCGAAGGCGCGTTGCTTGTTGGCGTGACGGCGTGTTGTGACAAACGCGCAGTCACGCTTTTGCAAATGGCCCTATCCGGACACCATAGGAAATTCATGTAAAGTGCCTTTCCCAAGGACAAAACGTAGGCCGTGCCGCGGCCAGGACTCGAACTCAAGACCTTTCGGTCGAGAGTCTGACAGCCTCACCACTAGGCTACCGACACCATTGGTATTCTGCCTACAAGGTTTTCCTATTAACTGATACTACGACCTTGACCTTGAAAAACAACATGTATTTTCCTCTCATGGTTATCAATAGCTGCAATAATGTAGCCCTATCCAATTTTTTTTATTCTGACGTTTTCGGGATAGGGCTACAATTCCATAGGATCTCCGTAATGGTGCAAAATAATTTTATGAATAGCCGACAATAAACTCTGTGTATTAGTCCCAAATGTTGTTTACACCAAAAGGAGTACCAACTTTGTGCTCGGGCATGTCTAATAAAGGTGTTTTTCATTAAATATAATGTACAGCATGCAAAATTCTTCGTCTGCTCCGCCATGCTTGTTATCGCGAGATCTCGTAGGTGGATCTAATGAAAAGCCTAAACATTGACAATCAGCGCGAAAATGTAGTTACTCGAGCCACTTCGACAAAGAAAGGAAAATCATATTGCTGCAGAAAGAATTTACACTCTGCTGTTCGGTTTTTAACTTGATATTAAATTCAAACCTTTTCAATACCGACGAAATAGCTTTCGCCTCCATACTTGTCCATTGATGTAAATACTACCTTATATGGCATATGCAAATGACTTGACAACCGGAAGTTGAAACTTCAGTACATCAAACATGGCGCACAAATATGAATCGAGAAATTGGAATTTATCGAAATTGTTGAAAACGGTAGAATAGAGCCTCACAAATCTAAAGTTGCAGGTTGTAAATTTATATATTGACTAAGAAACATATTATATCATTTTATTTACGTAAAGAAAGTCAGGAAATGTTTAGAATGAGCGCAAATGTTGCGGGAGTGAATCACTCCCGCATTTGCACCATTACGGAGATCCTAAGGAGTTGTAGCCCTCTCCCTAAAAAAAAAAAAAAAAAAAAAAAAATCAGAGAGGGCTACATTATTGCAGCTAGGTTATCAAATGTACCAAGTTATAAGATGCTGGAGCTTACGGTTTGTACATTTGACCTTGAAGAACAGAAGGCGTCCTTCACTTGGCATGATCAGTATGTGTACCAAAGTTGACGGTCCTACCCCAATAGTTCTCTGTATCTTGCCTATCAAGTGATACTACGACTTTAGCCTTGAGAAAAAATAGGCATCTTCCTCTCATAATTATGATCAAATGTACCAAGTCGTAAGAACCTGGACTGTATCCTGTCTACAATGCTACGATCTTGACCTCGAGAAACAATAGGCGTCTTCCTCTCATCATGGTGTTTAAATGTACCACGTTGTAAGATCCTGGGTCCTGTTTTATAACAGAACTTATGACTAAGACTAGAAATGTTACAGAGTGCTACAACTCGTCAACTTAATTAATTTTTTTGAGATTATACTTCTATAAAATTGCATAACTAAATTTTTTTTTTCACAGTAAAATCACAATTTATTCAACGTAAAAAACAAAATAATTCACGAAAGAAGAGTTTGGTATTTGTAAGTTCTTTTATAAAATGGAGCCTGGAGCTTGCAGTTCATCTAGTATTCACGCTTCCACGCCCCGCCCACCGATGACAACGAACGTCACATGTTTTCAGACTCCGTCAACTTGTGTAAACAACATGGCGGACGATTTAGATCTTATACAGGATACCTTTTCAATCACCTCGTTTACTCGTGAATTTTCACAGAAAAGTCCGTCAAAGGGTCTGACATAATTCAAGAAGGTTATGTTCACATAATTTTAGTGAGTAAAAACGCGGAAGAAACAGTAATTATAATATAACTTATTTGTTAGCGCTAGATGCTTTTGCTGCATTTGAAGTAAAGAAACACCACATCGTCTAACCATCGAATTACAGGATCGGCTGTCATCGATGCTTACTGTTCGTGCACAGCTGGGTTAATTACGAAACGTTTTCCGAGTTTTGAATAATTGATTTGTTACGGAATTGACGATGTTTGTTGTTAGGTTGAAACTGAATAACTATATCATATATGCTGCGTTGACCGGTTCAATAAAATGTTTCATCTGCTTGCTTGCGTTTGCATCTTTTATTTTACTATTATTTATGATTTACTTATTTACCTATTTTTGTACATTTCTTGCAAAGATAAATTAAGTCTTTTCATTATATGGATTAATATTTTTCATTAGATAATCAAATGTAATTTCATAAGTTTAATATATTTGGTTTGTTGAAACTGACCGAAATATCTTCAGTACCTACCAGAGGTTCACAGTTCTATAGCATAGCTTGACAATTGGAGACAGACCTCTTAATACATGTACCTGGGCAGATTAAGAGTAAAAGGTAGCTGGACATTACCAGAGCACAGGAAGCAGAGTTGACAGGTGTTAATAAGCATAGGCTGGGACCAGAGATGACCAGTGTGCCTGTTATTGTTATGAAAACATCACCAACCCACCCCCTCAAATGTTTATTCAACAGTTAAAATGAAGATTAATGAAACAATACTGATAGGTATTTCTTTTTAAACTAAGGAATATGAACAGAAACTTTTACATCATCCCCAATTCAACAGTCATTGTGTACATTATTTATTTAATATTATGACTTATAAGTTATTATAAACTGATAGTGCATGTTATGAATTACAGTATTTACCATAATGGTCACTTAAACATTTAAAATAAATAACACAGACTATAATGACCAAATAATTTTCAATCGACCAGTATTAACCACTATTGACTTTTAACCAGTATTGACCACTGGCCCGGTCAATACTCATATCGACGACTTTTTTTCCAACCCTGCACCATCAGTTAACAAAGGAGTTTGTAAAATCCACTATTCTCTGTAACAGCAACATCTGACATAGATCCAGTAAATAATTCACTAACAAATATGATAATAATAATAGCCTTTATTTATCCAGGATAACACAAATTAGCATACAACATACAGCTAGTTTCCATTGTGTTCCCTAAAGGATCACAATCCACAAGTCCCCTTTAGGTTATAGCTGATCTGTAGTCAGAATGTGTAATTTGTCACTGCAGTTTTAAAGAAGATGGTTTCTGTGATTTCCTTTCTATACAATCAATGATAGTGCTGGTTGTTGGGAAATGAGCTTTTATTCAGTTGTCATGTTGTTAATATCATTCCTATAGGACTATATTGAAACACAACCTAACACAACATAAGGTCAATTCGGGCACAGAAGATATCACTGATACACTGTGTTGAAATACAAAATCTTGATACCAAGTCCTTGATTTTAAAATTATGTCGCAGCCTCATCAGTGTTAATAACAACTGAGATTGTTTTGTCATATTTGTTATGTCCCTCCTTTTTTACACACTGGGGAATTTGCTCAGATGTATATATATATATATAAACCTCTTAACAAAGTACAAAATGTGGCATGTCTCAAATTGATATAATATAAAAACAACCCTGGTTTTTTCTTCTCTTGCTGTAGAGTACTGTTAATGTCAAAAGGGGTGGCCTGTGGTGGGGTTAATCTTGGGCTTCCATTGATAACTGGAGTTGCAGATGATGATTCAGTATGCTCTGTTGATGAAAGGCATTTTCTGCTGTTGTTAACTGGTCTTGTACATTCCCTGACTTGTGCTGCTGTTACAAGTATATCCAATGAATCTATAAAGAAACAACAATTTTTTTTAGCATTTGGAAGTAAAACATAGATGCTGAGAGGGGCCATGGAATTTTAAAAGGTGACCTGACCTATTATATGAAAGTTCCTATGCATACACTACACCCAACAATTTATTAACTACTTATTTCAGTTTGCTCTAATTATTATGAAATCTAGATTCTAATCTAAAACCATTTACATGTATTATAAAATATATATGGACATAAATTCTATTGATATTTAAAAACTTTGACCACTGAATCAGTTTGATTACTGAAACTTTAGAACTTTATTCCCTGGTATGATCTATTGTAGGAATCATGGAACGAAAACCTTGAATATGGCGATCTTACAGTCATGTTATGATATGTATGGCTGAGCCAGGGAAAATTTAAGACACCAGACCAGAAACTGCATATATATTGGTGTAAACATTAAATGAATTGACCCTAGATATGAAAATAGTTTAGATATGGGATTCTTTTTAATAGATAATATTATAGTAAAAAAAAAAGTATTGTGTAGCTCTTAGCACAGGTGCTTGGGTTCATGACACCCCCCCCCCCCTCCCTTGAATAACCTATCTACACGAATTGTTATATCCAGTGGGGGTAATTTTAAAAAAGAACTATTTTGGGGTATGCACGACATTGTTGACATGCATTAGTGAGATTTTCAACAATAAATAATTTAAATCAAGTCGTGCAGGTTATTCGGGAGAAGAGGGGGGGGGGGGTCCCTAAACCCAAGCACCTGTAGCTCTTAGTACATTTATACACATGACATGGGCATGTATTATTATCAGTCCCTGATTTAACTATTACTATTAACTAATACATAATTGTCTGCTAAGACTAACTTACTTTGTGTGCCGGTCCATTCTGCTCTTACTGTGGGGCCTACCGCACGCCTTTATCCAACGTAAACATTAATCTTTTTGTGAATTTGGCTTTGGAAATGGAATAAACATCACTTCTAGTATCCTTTCTGGGTAACGTGAATCACTGTTGCATTTCCCCGACGCACAAAATTCCACCAATTTTATGAGAACTCGAAGTTAATCAGGCTAAAACATCTGTACCTCAAAACCTCCGTCATCACAAGTTTTGACGGAGGTAATGGCGGACAATTCTTCCGCGATTCTGATTGGCTGTGCGGAGATGATAACCGCACCTCCCCTGACGACAGTGGAAGCGTGAATTTTGCCTGCAAGGTCTGGAGAAACGGACAGACGGATGACGTCATACCATAGTACGTTCCGTCTTTGTCGAGCGTATAAAAACATGCAGCATGTATGTACGTGTATTTAGCTATTTTCAGTACTACAAATATGAGAACAGACAATAGCTGCAAAACTTCCGTCAACGAAGTTGTCGTCAGACATTCAACAAAAAGAGATGAAACTTAATATATTAAACCAACATGAACATAGATCTAAACGACACAAACAATTGTTTTGTCAAATTTTCGTGACAATTCATCCCCTCCTTCTCAGGACAAAAATACTAATAATGTGCATGAAAAGTATGCAAGTGAACAAAAACGGTACAATTTCTGAACTAGTGTTCACAATAAACTACATGATTGTTCCGAGAATAACAGATCGATTTTCATCAATCGAACATACTGCTTACAATGTAATACACAACTACCCCGACCTAATTAAAGATCAGATTAAGTAATGAAAGTCAAAGACTTATGACAGTCATTCAGACATAAAACCCGAATCTTAATGAGTCATGTAGGAAAGTAAGATTCGCCTAATGGTATTTTACAATGACATTAATGATAAGTACTGTGAATTAAATTAAAATCTGAAAAGGGTAGAAAATGCAGAGAGTACATGTATTTGAAGTAATGCCGTTGTAGATTACGGGAATTAACACCAGAACAAGACACCTATAAATGTAATCACTACAACTGCCCCAGTACACGACCGGCAGAAATAAACAATCTGGGGGAACAGTCCCATTGATTTTGGATACGTCTTCTATGTGAAATCATCCCGTGGAGTCTACGTGAAATCATCCCGTGGGGATCCGAGTTAGAATAGGTCCTCAGTACTCCTTGCTTGTCGTAGAAGGCGACTAAATAGGGCGGTCCTTCGGATGAGACCGTAAAAACCGAGGGCCCGTGTCACAGCAGGTGTGGCACGATAAAGATCCCTCCCTGCTCAAAGGCATAAGCGCCGAGCATAGGCCTAAATTTTGCAGCGCTTCACCGGCAGTGGTGACGTCTCCATATGAGTGAAATATTCTCGAGAGGGACGTTAAACAATATTCAATCAATCTATGTGAAATCCCAACAGCCGGATTCACAATAACGACCCCGGATATTGGACTCGGAAAAAAGCTAAAGAACTTGGAAATACGGCATGATCACAGGAAGAAAACGGCTGATATATCACGCGTTGAAAAGTTAACCAACATTCATCCTGGTGAAGTCATCAAGTTTATTCAAATCATCAGGGCAAAATGTCTTCAATCTTCTTGCCTTTCTTCTCTGCAGCAGATCACAGAGTTGTAAACAATAACACAGAGTTTCATGCCCCCCCCCCCACCCCCCTCCTTCGTGGCCATAAAGTGTGAAGTGTTCCTCACTGGTTCCCTAATTTTCTTTGTTTTGATGGTGGATCGGTGGTTATCCGTGTAGGTCTCCTGTTTCCCCAACATACATGTACTGCTTATGTCAAACCTTACAACTCATAAGATGTACGCAGTTATTTGTTTTACAGGATAAGTTAGGTAGTATTTTGTAACTACGGTTTGTGATAGGACTGCTGAAGGTCTCAGTGCTAAAGCTATACATCTGAGACCGTGACCAGCACGTCCTTTAAGTTCCTGTTGAAGTTCCTGAGGTACCTAAAGGCAGCCATGGCTCAATCTTTCAACACTTATGCCATTTGTTGTTTCTTGTGTAGAATGGGCAGGTGTATTTTAAAGAATATTGTTTATCTTTTATACGGCTCATATGAACAGAAAATTCGTCGTTGAAAAAACAGCGAGGATGATAGTAACGGAAATGAATGATGATAGTAACGTAAGAACTTCCGTTACTATCATCCTCGCTGTTTTTTCAACGACGAATTTTCTGTTCATATGAGCCGTATAAAAGATAAAATAACACCTGATCGTAATTGTTACTAGGGTATGATATTTCTTACCTACATATCATTCGCAAATAAACATTACAAATATATATAATAAGTAAACGTGGTCCTTCTGGAATTTCCTTCCGCCATCTTGGGATGATAGTAACGATCGGTTTAATACCAGTGACATCGACTTTCGTTTTGAAAATGTATACACCTATTAATATCAGCGATATTTGTATATTCCTTTTAAATTTGATTGCCTGGCTGGGTAGTCGGTTAACCTGTAGACGATTGATCTGTAGATCTCGAGTTCAGCGGTATTTTTATTTTTTTCTTCAGATTACTTTCTATTAGAACTGCATTTTCGACTAAATAAAGAAAATTTGAAAGTTCTCAATTTCAAAATATTGTACATATCCCCCACTTTTCATCCATGTCAACTTTGTTTGATGATCGTGTTATTCATCCTGAAATACAAAATTATATAAAGCACACAATTGACCAACAGAACCAACATGCGAGGTTTGAACTCGCAACTTCCTGGTTACGAAACGAACGCTCTACTACTGGACGACCGATTTTCAGACCATTATTCGTTTTAGTATTTGCACTGACAGGCAGACAGATCGATTGATTGATTGAATATTGTTTAAAGTCCCTCTCGAGAACCTTTCACTCATATGGAGACGTCACCGCTGCTATCTCCCAACCTGATAAAAATTGTTATAAAACTGAAATTCATGTTTGATACATATAAAAACATAATTATCTAGCTGAACAATGTTTGGAAATTAGTTAATTCATTGTCATACGAGGGTTTCTGATTGACGTAATCGTCATCAGAATACTTCTGATTAATTTGGCTCAATCTATGTACAAGGTTTCTGTTTACTTCAGATACACCGAAAGGTTTCTGATAACTAAACAGTCATTGGATTCGATAGTTTTTTATTGTTATGAATTCTTTGGTAAAAGTCTGATTGTGTGAACATCACTGAAAGGCTTGAAGCCTTCTGACTATTTTATGGTCAGTAGAATAATTCTGACTTATCTATCGTGCACTCTTTGCGATTACTGTCATTGAAAGGTTTGTGGTTATTTTACTATGATTAGAAGGTTTGTCGTTGTTTTACTATGATTAGAAGGTTTGTCGTTGTTTTGCTATAATTGGAAGGTTTGTGGTTGTTCTGCTATGATTAGAAGGTTTGTGGTTGTTTTGCTATGATTAGAAGGTTTGTGGTTGTTCTGCTATGATTAGAAGGTTTGTCGTTGTTTTGCTATGATTAGAAGGTTTGTCGTTGTTTTACTATGATTAGAAGGTTGGTGGTTGTTCTGGTATGATTAGAAGGTTTGTCGTTGTTTTGCTATGATTAGAAGGTTTGTGGTTGTTATATGATTAGGTTTGTGGTTGTTCTGCTATGATTAGAAGGTTTGTGGTTGTTCTGCTATGATTAGAAGGTTTGTGGTTGTTCTGCTATGATTAGAAGGTTTGTCGTTGTTTTACTATGATTAGAAGGTTTGTCGTTGTTTTACTATGATTAGAAGGTTGGTGGTTGTTTTGCCTTGATTAGAAGGTTTGTGGTTGTTATATGATTAGGTTTGTGGTCGTTCTGCTATGATTAGAAGGTTGGTAGTTGTTCTGGTATGATTGGAGGGTTTGTGGTTGTTTTGCCTTGATTAGAAGGTTTGTGGTTGTTTTATGATTAGGTTTGTGGTTGTTTTATGATTAGGTTTGTGGTTGTTATATGATTAGGTTTGTGGTTGTTTTGCTATGATTAGAAGGTTTGTGGTTGTTTTATGATTAGGTTTGTGGTTGTTTTGCTATGATTAGAAGGTTTGTGGTTGTTTTGCTATGATTGGAAGGTTTGTGGTTGTTCTGCTATGATTAGAAGGTTTGTGGTTGTTCTGCTATGATTAGAAGGTTTGTGGTTGTTTTGCTATGATTAGAAGGTTTGTGGTTGTTCTGCTGTGATTAGAAGGTTTGTGGTTGTTCTGCTATGATTAGAAGGTTTGTGGTTGTTCTGCTATGATTAGAAGGTTTGTGGTTGTTTTGCTATGATTAGAAGGTTTGTGGTTGTTCTGCTGTGATTAGAAGGTTTGTGGTTGTTCTGCTATGATTAGAAGGTTTGTGGTTGTTCTGCTATGATTAGAAGGTTGGTGGTTGTTCTGGTATGATTGGAGGGTTTGTGGTTGTTTTGCCTTGATTAGAAGGTTTGTGGTTGTTTTGCTATGATTAGAAGGTTTGTGGTTGTTATATGATTAGGTTTGTGGTTGTTCTGCTATGATTAGAAGGTTGGTGGTTGTTTTGCTATGATTAGAAGGTTTGTGGTTGTTCTGCTATGATTAGAAGGTTTGTGGTTGTTTTACTATGATTGGATTGATAGATTGATTGTTTTGCTCTCATATCAGTGGACATGTCACTTTTCTTTGTCTCTTCCGCTATCATCTGGAAATTATTATTTTGACGTTTGATGTTTCTTATTGCTTTACGTTAAGTTACGGTGAAAATTTTGTCATCGTTTTACAGCTATGGAGATTCTTTGGGTACTATACTTCATTAAGGACAGAGAAAAATCGTCCCTTTTCTTACCACACTGATATCTTATCCTGAAGATATATCTGTGCAAGGTGAAGATAACGAACAGTGATCAATCTCATAACTCCTACAAGCAATACAAAATAGATAGATGGGCAAACACGGACCCCTGGACACACCAGAGGTGGGATCAGGTGCCTAGGAGGAGTAAGCATCCCCTGTTGACCGGTCACACCCGCCGTGAGCCCCATATCCTGATCAGGTAAACGGAGTTATCCGCAGTCAAATCAGTGTGCCAAGAACGGCTTAACAATCGGTATGAAACACGTCAGACAGCATTTGACCCAATGCGAGGTTGTATTGACGAACTAGATCGTTATAACTGTGGTAGAGCATCCTTACCCGTCTGGAATAATAAAATGTTTAATTTATATTATTACATGTGTTCAGTGTTTTTAATTTTACGATAAATAATATCAGCTTAATATGTGCAATAAATACACAAACAGGTTTCCATAGTTGGTATTGAACAACTTTTAATATTTGAGTATTTCCCTTATGGCCAGCTATAGTTTAGGTTGGTTACGGATTGTTTTTCATGGTTCATCGGTTCGTTTCTTAATTATTGGTCACATTACAGTTCTTGGCCAGTGTAAGATTCAGTTTGAATTTAGAAATTGAATTGGGCAGTTGTGTCATACTTTAGTTGAAAACTTTGGACATTTGGACTTACAGACTACAATCTACTAATCAGGTCAGTTACTAATTATGTTAAGGATTTTATGCATAGAGTGAGTGAGAGTAAGAGTAGTATGATTATTTTATTTCTATTTATTTCATAATGAGTGTATTGCTTCAGAAATCTGAGTAATATATATGTTTGTATTAATTGATAGATATACACCAGATCTACACATTACTATAGATCCATCCGGATTCTAATACCACATATTTGGTAAGAGTGTGTTATGTATTGTTTAGGTGGTGTTTGATATGTTTGTCTTGCCATTATATGTTCTGGACAGGTTCTTAGTTTAAATGCAGAATATTAAGTAAATTGGATTAATTATGATTTTATATTAATGATGTGATCTGATGAAGAAAAGACAATTCTATTTATGTGATTAATGAAGATTAATATGGAATTATTTCTTTGTCAGGTCTGTCCGTGATTTTATGTCGTGTAATATGTAATGTGTGCATGTTTAATATTTGTTATTACTTGTTGTAGAATCTTTTGGATGATATTTATTGGATAACATTTGGATGATCTGTGAATGATGTTATTCTGAGCGATTGTGATAAATAAACCTTGTGACCGGTATACTTGTTTGAGTTATCACCCGGTAACATAACGACCATAGAATTTGCGAAATGCTGACTTCAATCGAGACTGTTGAAATCCCTGTACCATCAACTTGTTTGTCAGTAGCTTACCTCGATTTAAAAACTGACTATACCCAGAACAAGCTCTTGCATATCGAATCAGTTGAGATATATAAACACCATATGCAGGTGATAATGGAATATTGCTACATAAATGTGGGAAGTTGACGATGGAGAAGCTGAAATCATCCCGTTTGTGATACAGTTGAGTTGTCTGTATAATTCAACATGAAATATAACGGTATGATTTAACATGAAGTATACCAGCATTACTTAACATGAAGTATACCAGCATTACTTAACATGAAGTATACCGGTATGATTTGATATGATTATTCTTTCATAATACTTTAACCTTTTCGACATATACAGGTCATTTTTGCAGGTCTAATCTGTGAAAAACATGATTAAGAAATCCCCGTTGTTTACATTGATGCTACGCTATCAGGATAATATATGATATATATAATGTTAGACACCACCCCCATATTTAACACACACACACCCCACCCAAATGTACCTATTACCCCCTTCAATCTGAAAACAAAAACACTTTTGCACAACTAGATATATTGGCCTATCATATCCTCGAGTATCTAATACTTTCATCCATGGGTTATGGAGAATGGCTGCGGACAATTTTAGGCGCGAGAAAGAAGGAGAACAAGACGCGGAAGAGGAATAAGAACCGAGCAAAAACAATAAATCTCAAAACTTCCGTTTATACGACTTAATAGCACTCACTTGTCATCTATTCACGTGATTAGTTTGGCCAATGAGGAAGGAAACCTTACTTACGTTTTGGGTTTGTCACCCATTGACGTTTAGATGCTTGGTGCTTTTAATCAGCATCTAAGGAATATCTCCTAGACGTATTGAATAGAATAGCGTTAGTATTTACTACAACTAGTTGCAACTGCGTGGGGACATTAATTTGGTTCTATGTGCCAGAGTACGTACACAATAAGGCAATTTATTTCCTTTGAAGGATATCGGTATTTTATTTTCTTGGCAGACGGGATTGTTCTATGAGTTTGACGAGTAAGGTATCATTCCAAGCTATAAAATTCGCATTTGAACATAAACACACTTTCTCAGCTTCTAGGACTTCTTATATATAATTTACATTTAGCAGTGGGTCATGAATTCTGAATCTCTCTTAAGTTCTGTCTTCTTTTAAAGTAATATTAGCTCTAACTTTTCTTGGAGAAATGTTCTATTATGTTAGTTTTGTATGTAACTTTAGCCATAGTCATTGATACGATTAAAACTAAGTTTAAGATTTTGTCAAAATAAAGATTTCGGTTCTATTGAATATATAGCATTATATAGAAATCAATTTTTGTACGGGAAGACATTAATGTAATTTTACTTCATTTAGACCCACTGGGTAGGTTTTCTAATAAAAATATTAAAAACAAACGTTTATAAACCTTTTTTTTTTCTGTCATTGAAATGGTAAATCACAATTCTGTTACAAAAGTATTCGACACCAAAATGAGAGCTTGTATAGCTTTAACAGATCAAAATATACCCTTCGGAATGCAGTTAACATTTGTTGTTTGTTTACAATTTAATATTTAAGATAAAATTCAATACATCAAAACAGAATTTTTCTTTGTCATGTAGTGTTTTGTTTCATAACCCCGGGGAAGTTTTGACGTTTGATTACGTGTTGTTTAACTTCCTGTGGGAATATATCACTTATACGAAAACGTCACTTTGCCATGAAGGGCTTCAAACTTTGGAGCTATGCTTGGTGCTTTACGTGCTACACTTACTGCAGCTTGAAACTACCATTCTAAGTGCCTAGCATAGGTCCTTATTTTAACGCCTAATCGCCTATATAAAAAATTTCACCCCTCCCCTCTGACTTATTAAACTCAAATGATCTAGATTCAAAATCATGGCGTATCATCGGAGAAAATAACTTTCGCGTTAAGTATAGACATCAAACAGCTTGGACGGAATATTTTGAAGACGACTTCAACATTGAACAATGGTTGGTTGATCAGTTGTTTGTTTTACGTGTCATTAATCATTTTTCTCTCATATTGAGACGTCACCATCTGTCAGTGAAGTACCAAAAATGCCAAACATACCAACCCTGCTGCGACACAGGAAAAAACACGTAATTCTCACTTATAAATGCCGAGCTTTTGGGGAAGGACCAATCACTACCTATAATTGCGCCTTAGGTTTGACACAGCAGTGGGACTGGAATCGAGACCTCCCGGTTACTAACGCTCTACCACTGAGTTCTCATGACCTGTCCATTGATTACTGACCATGATAAATTACCATTGCACATGCCCAATATTAGCTTACAATGTCTCTGTATGATAAGCTATTTTGCAGATAAACTATTCTAGGGCCCGTGGGGATCCCTGCTCAAAAGCCGTAAACTCCAAACATAGGCCTAAATTTCGCACCGGCAATGGTGACGTCTCCATGTGAATAAAGAAAAATTTCGAGCGTACCGCTCGAGAATTTTAAACAATATACAACCAACCAACTGTTCTTGTAATTTCATCTGGAGATCTCTCTACAAAGTCATATGAAGTTCATGATGGTATACGACACAGTTTAATATTTGCCAAATACCAGAATCCATGGTGAAATTAATAGTAAGAGCAACATTGGCGGTACAAGATTCGTTAGAATTATCTACTAGTAATTTGAGCTTGAGATTCCTACACAATGTCATATATATACCTTACTATAAGAAGTATAAAAACTCAATCAGCTTTGTGATATTAGACTCTTCCAACAATATTAGTTGGTATTCCAATGGACACGTATTGTGTTTCTTTATTAGCTGACCTGTATTTATATTCTTATGAAGCAGTATTTATTCAAAAGCTTCTACATGAGAAGAAAAATATCTTACTGTGTCCTTAAACTCGACATTTAGATATATCGACGATGTTTTGTCTATTTTAAAACTATAATCATTTCCATGCATATGTCGATTCGATATATCCAATGAACTCAAAATAATACACCACAGAGTGTTCCACATCTGCTTCGTACTTAGATATTTTATTGAAAATATATGTTAACGGCATACTAACAACTTCAACTTTATGACAAACGGGATGACTTCAGGTTTTTCATCGTCAACTTCCCATATATACGTATATGTGTAGCAATATTTCATTATCATCACCTGCATATGGTGTTTATGTCTCTCAACTGATTATATACACAAGAGCTTGTTCTGCGCATGATCAGTGTATAAATTGATGCAGGCTACTGATAAACAAGTTGATGTTACAGGGGTTTCAACAGTATCCTTTAAATTTACCATTTTGCAAATTGTATGGTCTTTATAACGATCTAGTTTGCAAATACATGTACAACCTGTCATTAGGTCAAATGATGTCTGACATGTTTCATACAAATTGTTAATCTGTTCTTTGCACACTGATTTTGACTACGGATTACTCTGTTTACCTAATCGATGTATAGTGCTCACGGTGGGTGTGACTGGTCGACAGAGGGTGCTGACTCCTCCTCTTAGCCACCCGTTTGCCAAACTCTTAATTTTGTGTTCCTTATAGGAGTTGTGAGATTGATCACTGTTCAATGTCTTCATTTTTTTATACTACTACTTGTGTAGATTTTTCTACATTTATTTCTAGATTATGTACAAGCTAATAAAAATCCCCATGGGTATTCTAAACCTGTCATGTGGTTTTGACCGTTGTTGTTTGTCGTCCGCTGTGCAATGGTCGCACACTTTTGAACATTTTCTGCTTCTAACCTGGAAGGGCTGAACAAATAGCAACAAATTTTAATATAAAATATATAGGGGAGCCATATTTTGTAAATTTCTTAAACCTTGCTCCCTTGGGGCCAGAAGAATGTGACTAAAACTATCAAAATTAAATAAATATAATCTTTAATTTTAAAACATAAAAAAGTCAACATATTAGCATGAATATATTGAGCAATGAACCCTTTAATATGCCACAGGTTGGAGCTAGTTAGCCGTATATCAAAAATGCATTTTATTTTTAGAAAATCTTTACATTTCGCCTTCATGGATGCAAAATGTCTGCATAATTATAATGAGCTTTGAGTTTTATTTCAAAACTGAAATTATGACCCCCTGGGTTCAGGCCATGGGGTGGAGCTAACTAGGTCATATATTGAAAATGTATAATGTCCTAAAAATCTTCTTTTCTTCTTGACATCAAGGCGGCAAAATCTTTTGAGCCCTCTAACAAAATTGTGAAATGCATAACCATTAAGTTTAGGTACCAGGTTGGGGCTAGATTGGTCATATATACATTAAGAAAGGTGAAGATAACGAACAGTGATCAATCTCGTAACTCCTATAAGGAATAAAAAATAAAGAGATGGGCAAACCCAGATCCCTGGACATGTCTAGGTGGAGTAAGCATCCCCTGTCGACCTGTGTTGAAAATGCATATAGAAAATCTTTACTGCTGGGCATCTAGCAGACAAACTGTTTCAATGATTATAATGAGCTATGTTGAATTTATTACCCCTGGGTTCAGGTGAGGCGTAGTTGATCATATATTGAAAATGCAACATAGTTTAGAAAATCTTTATTCCTGCAAATCGCTTGCATTATTACCTATGATGAGCAATGGACCGTCTTTCAAAACTGTAAAACTGATGATAGCAATGGACTCCCTTTCAAAGCTGTAAAACTGATATACCCTTTTAGATCTGAAATAGGAAATGACACTTCGCTGTGATGTAATAAAACTGACTCACTTACAAAAGAATTATTAATTATCAATTGTGTATGGTAGTTATACCAATAAATTTGTTATGTAGTACTGAGTATAAAAATGAAGAGTTATGAAATGCACAGGTAACAACGATTTTTAAAGAGTAAATATTTGTATACTCAGGTGACTGTTAAGGTCTGCGGGCCTCTTGTTTTGTAGATCACCATAAATTGCTTTTAGAATTATCATTTCGTGCGTTAACAGCTAACGATAACCTAAAGGAATTTCATGTTCTGCTTGACGTCACAGACAAAACGTATTGGGATTGTGTTGGTCTCAATAAATGATGCGCCGACTTTTTTCATTTTAAACTAAAAGGATATATATATATATATATATATATATATATATATATATATAACGATTTAACATTTTCCCATTTTATAAACTCAGATGTGCCAGTGCTATTCAGAAGTACGTGTACATAAGCAGCACATCAGTACACCTCAATACAGACAAATCCAGTTAAGTGCACACCTGGAAACGTGTGGTAAAAAACGATTTAACATTTTCCCATTTTATAAACTCAGATGTGCCAGTGCTATTCAGAGACGGGAAAAAGAAAAACATTTCATTGGTATTCTAAAGCCAAAACTTAATAGTCTTATAATTGCCTATGATTTTCCCGTACTTTTTCCAGATCATTGTTGTACATTATCCATGACGTCACAATATAGATATTTAACGTTCCGCTTACTTTGACGTCATAATCACTGTTACTATGATACTGCTATGTATACATTTTTGTAAAGCTTCTGAAGATGTAATGAAAGTTTTCTTTTCATATTTTTTAAATATTAGTATCCGATTACTGAGACTCTATTTCAATTTTGGATATATATATATATATACATATATATATATATATATATATATATATATATATATATATATATATATCCTATTGATTAAAATTCGACATTGTTTATCTTTTCAGAAGGTTTCATTTATTATTTCAAAAACTCATTTCACCTTCGCACATCAAATATAAATCATAAATAACTATGATAGTTACTCCATTTGATAGCGGTATGATTGTTTTGTGTGTGTCAGCCATTGGTTAATGGCGTCATCATTTATAATCCTGTGTCCGCTGTAAACAGTCCACTTAGTAAATAAAGTGTCCTCACCGAGAGGACAATGGTCTTCACAATCATAGCCTGAAGGTGACAATTGATAAACACAGACCACAATTACATCGAACTCTTGCCATGTTTTGTATGTAAGGTCAGAGATTTATTTGATTGCGGAAAGAAACTATTTTACTAGATGGAAACGCAATACACATATACATGTATGTAGTTCCTAAATAGTGGTTTTGATATATTTTTCTTATATTTCAAATTATTATTATTTCAATAATACAGAGTAAAAATGGATGAAAGAATGTGAAGTGGCCCATTAGTGACACATCGCTTTCTGAGATCTTTTCATGTTATTATAAACTTGGTGCAAATGATAGGGTAATGATAGGGTTTAAAATTGTAAATAGAATCAAATCGCTGACTATGTTATATGAAATGCGAAGATAACGAACAGTGATCAATCCTTAACTCCTATAAGCAATACAAAACACACCTTCGGATACCCACGGGTAATCTCGTCATTTACTCATCACCTGTGGGCAAACTTGCCGAAAAATCACCATATGTTATTAATATGCGCGGGTCATTTGATTGGCTGCTGCACAGTATCGCGATGGCAAATCAACGAATCAAAGTTTATGTTACGTATGTATGTTCGGCAATGACAAACACTTTTCCTTAGTTAACACACCGATTGCAAATAAATCCACTCACCGGTGCATTTCGCAGTTTGAGAAAGGTACTCCCATATAATTGTTGACTGGTATTTGATGTAAGTGACCTGTACGACTTGTCTTTAATCGTTTTAAATTTTTTTTTTAACGGGGATCAAGATATTTAGCATAAATAGCAAACTAATAAACATATTTTCAAAATTCAAGATTTCCAACTTTCTCATTGGTTGTCTATGATCAACAAATTAGCATATTTCACGACGATATTTCGGCGAGTTTGCCCACGGGTGATGAGTAAAAAACCCGTGAGTATCCGACGATGTACAAAACAGAGAATTGGGCAAACACGGACCCTGAATATACCAGGTGGGATCAGGTGCCTAGAAGAAGTAAGCATCCCCTGTCGACCAGTCACACCCACCGTGAGCCCTATATCTTGATTAGGTAAACGGAGTTATCGGTAGTCAAAATCAGTGTGCCAAGAACGGTATAACAATTGGTATGAAACAAGTCAGACAGCATTTGGCCCAATGATAGGTTGTATTGGCAAACTAGATCGTTATAACGACCATAGAATTTACGAAATGCTAACTTCAATCGAGACTGTTGAAACCCCTGTACCATCAACTTGTTTGTCAGTAGATTGCCTCGATTTAAAAACTAACCATACGCAGAACAAGCTCTTGCGTATCGAATCAGTTGAGAGATATAAACACCATATGCAGGTGATAATGGAATATTGCTACATAAATGTGTGAAGTTGACGATGAAGAACCTGAAATCATCCCGTTTGTCATACAATTGAGTTGTAAGTTTGCCGTTAGTGTCTACTTTCAATCAAATATCTAAGTATGAAGCAGAAGTGGACGACTCTGTGGTGTCTTTTATTTCGAGTGAACAGGGATATATCAAATCGACATATGAATTAAAGTTATTATTTTTAATAGACAAAACGTCGTCGATATATCTAAATGTCGAATTAAATGACACAGCAAGAGAGTTTTTCTTCTCACGTAAAAGTTTTTGAATAAATTCCGCTTCACATGAATATAAAACCAGGTCAACTAACAAAGGAGCACAATTCGTGCCCATGTGAATTCCAACAGACTGTTGGAAGACCTGATCACCAAAGACCACGAAGATATTGTCAATGAGGAACTTTAGCATATTATTTTATTTCAATCTCAGAGTACTTGTTCGTGGAATCGGAGTGGTATTGAACAAAGTGATTTTTGGATGACTGATCACTAGATATGAATATTTCCGTTTTCGATTTTTGTTGAAGAAGCAACTGCCTATGATGTCAAAAAGTCTAAAATATATTTTTAAAAGGCATAAAATAATGCTAAAACTGATGGGTTGTTTTTTTTAATAACTATACATAAATACCCAATTACAGATTAAATGCAAGTTTAAAAAGATATGTTTTAAGTTTGTTTAAAAAAAAAACAGCTAATGAACCCTCGACACAATGATCCAACGGGAGGCAGTTCCATAGAGTTGATGAAGAAACATCAAACCATCTTTCACCATACAGTTTAGAACGAGCACGGGGCTTTAGAAAGTATAACGAATCCGCAGAAAGAAGTGGAGACTGTGGATGGTAGACTTGAACTAGTTCCTGGATGTATGATGGAGCTAATCCATGTAGAGTCTTGAAAGTATACAATAGGATTTTTTATTTCGTTCGAAATGTCACAGGTAACAAGTGAAGCAAGTGATTTGAAATACAAGAGAGCTTGTTCTGTGTATGATTAGTTTTTAAATCGATGCAGTCTATTGACAAACAAGTTATGTTACAGGGGTTTTAACAGTCTCGTATAAAGTCAACATTTCGCAAACTCTATAGTCGTTAAAACTATCTAGTCAACCTGTCATTGGATTACATGATGTCTGACGTGTTTCATCCCAATTGTTAAGTTATTCTTTACACACTGCTTTTGACTACGAAATACTCCGTTTACCTGATCAAGATATAGGGTTTACGGCGGGTGTGACCGGTCAACAGGGATTCTTACTCCTCCTAGGCACCTGGTCTCACCTCTGGTATGTCCAGGGGTCTGTGTTTGCCCAACCCCTTTTTTTTAATTCCTTAAAGGGTTTGTGAGATTGATCACTGTTAGTTATCTTCACCTTTTCATTAAACAACAAATTTAGGTTCTCGGTTCTATTGTCGATAAACGGTCATACTGGTGTCTTAAGGTGTCGGTTCACCGCTAGAGATAAATATTATTATACCCCCCAAACGAAGTTCAGGGGGGTATATAGGAATCACTGTGTGTCCGTCTGTCTGTCTCCAGATTCGTGTCCGGGCCATAACTTCTTTGTTCTTTGACATAGGCATACCATATTTGGTACACAGGTGGATCACCATGAGAAAATGTGTCAAGTACCTTCATGACCTCCATATGACCTTGAACTCAAGGTCAAAATTAAAGGTTTTTTACAATGGATTCGTGTCCGGACCATAACTTCTTTGTTCTTTGACATAGGCATACCATATTTGACACATGAGTGTATCACCATGAGACGATGTGTCGGGTACCTTCATGACCTCCATATGACTTTGACCTCAAGGTCAAAATTGAAGGTTTTTACAATGGATTCGTGTCGGGGCCATAACTTCTTTATTCTTTAACATAGGCATACCATATTTGACACATGAGTGTATCACCATGTGACGATGTGTCGGGTACCTTCATGACCTCTATATGACCTTGAATTTTGACCTCAAGGTCAAAATTGATTATAGGCTTTTGACATAGCCAAACCATAAGACATGGGGGTATCAACGTGAGACTGTGTCATGTACATTCATGACCTCTTTATGACCTTGACCTTTAAACTCAAGGTCAAAATTATAGGTTTATACCATGGATTTGTATTCGGACTATATCCTCCATTTTCTTCTACAAAGGCATACCATATTTTTACACTCAGGAAAGAGGTAATTTATACCTATTAACAACACCCTTTGGGAGATTGGGGTAACCGGGCGGTATTCTTAGTGAGCATTGCTCACAGTACCTCTTGTTAACAGATTGATTTTTATTAGAAGGTTTAATAAATTAAGACAATATAAGTTAACAATTCATTCCGGTATATACATTGTACAGATAATTTTAAAAGTAACCTGTTTTACATAACATGTTCTATATAACAGCGTTTTTGTGACAATACTAGTTCAATGCGATGTCTGAAATTTTGCATTACTGCTCCAGGAACGCCAGATGGAATTCCTTTCATTTCTCTTTTTGATTGCCAATTTTAAGTCATGCAATGTTTCAAGGGGAGGTAGGTAGACATGATTCTTCGGAGAACCGCTTGGACCCAAAGAAAAAAATCTAAGGAGCTCAAATCTAGATAGTGGGGAGTTTACACATTGTTTGTTTTGAAAGAGATGAAATTTTCATCGCATGGTTCCTCTAACCAAATTGCCATCTGTGTGCAGCGGTGTGAGGGGTAGCAGAATCTTCCTAAACCAGATATCATTGATATCAATGCCTTTTCTTGACGAAGCTGGAAAAAAATTTCTCCTAAACAAATGTAGATAACGCTCACTGTTAGTTTGAATACCTCCATCTGAGTCCTTAAAAATACTTACCAGTGACACCATAAGAACTGAGGACGACCCACTCTGTGACTGCCCCCATGTATTAGCTTCTCCAAATACATAGTAGACTTTTCTGTTCCCCAGAAACAACAATTCTTTATATTAAACTTTGTCAAGAATAGTTTCATGTTCCTGTATCTACTTTCCAAATTGAGCTCTATAATAATACATGTAACAATGAGTTGGAGAGAGTACAGCGAGTTCAGTGGACTGCATCCCGCATTCTTGGATATTCAGCGTCGTCTACAATTTCTATCTGTATTACCCAAATCTGTTCATTTGACCATCAGTGATCGTGAACTCTATTTCAGAAAGGGAACCTAAGTCGAAAGCAGGAAATAAACAGACAAGAGAAATTGTTCAACACAGTACTTTATTCCTACACCCACATCTAAAAGGGAACTGATCAATGTATATCTGCAGTTATGCCAACAGAATTATCGAATTATCAAGTCATCATCCACAGCAGTTTAAGTAATAAATGAAGTCAATGACATCATTGCACTGTCGTGAAGGTAATACCAATAACATTATGTGGTAATAATGCGCCTTCACTGCACTAACATCACTAGTAAATATCATTATCTCATTTACTGTCTGGCTTAGAAATGTTCCCAAATGACGGACAAGGCCAATTAGGTTCAGTTTGGATGGGGAAACAACAGTAGTATTGGCGTTTAAATAGGTGTAAATATATTTCCTGTCTTATGTACACCCGCGTACAGCAAGGACTAGATGTAGGTGAATGTCTAATGAAAAACTGTAGATGGATATTTACATAGATAGACATGCTGATTCCCATATACCATCGAAATGTCTACAAACTCAAATTTGTTTGCTAAATGTTCAAGAATAAAGGAAAAGATTTTAAAAATACCAATATTGATCAATATGCAGTGAGCCTCTGCACTAGATATTCAGCTCAATACCCAGGATCTGCAAACAATAAAGGTATCCCATCCATAAAAGCATTTACACATATAATTTCACAAAAAGTACTATATTTGTAGGACTAAAGCTTTTGTAAAACTAAAATAATGTTCACTGTGTTAAAGATGTCCGAGATAGTAAATGACGCCTAATTGTATTTATAGTCTAGTTTCAAGTTTTTGTTTCAATTATTTTCCCTTGCAAAAATATAGGGGAAATGTCATATCTCTACATTTTACATGGGGACCTACACTTTTCTTTCCATCCAGGGGATGCTTACTCCTCCTAGGCACCTGATCCCACCTCGGGTATATCCAGTTTAAAACAATGTGGAGCGGAAGGTTCGTGTTTATACCGTTGGAAAGGTATTGAATAGAGCTATTCAAGAGTATCATCATCCACGAAATCATGCAAAGCGTTGTCGCGCTGTGGTACAATACACATTACATATCGAACAGCCCTCGTATCTACAAAGTCCTAGATGGTTACCGACGTTTGTCGACATATGTGATATGTTCATGTAATATACATGAACGTACTTCTTACCTACATCCAACTTTTGACTAACTAATAAGCAATACGTTGGTTACATTGGCGTACGTTAAAATATTGTGCATGCACAGAGTTTTTGTTCGCATTCAGCGCACAACTTACAACACTGTTTGTCACCGTGTTCTTGACTTGTTAAAAACTTGTTTCCAGTGTATTCAACGTAGGTCAACGTGTGTGTTTTATCAGACGTCGACATACGTTACTGCTGTACATCGTAGCGTGACAGCTGCATAAATACATGCATTGCTTAATGTAACAGTTTTAGCTTGGAACCCGGAGGAATGTTCCTATTAATGATCCAATATCTGTCATTCATTAACAAGAGGACAATGTTCCTAGTAAAGTCCCCCCAAGGGTCACACAAGAAATGGAGTTGCTTGTTGGTAAATTAGGTTTATTCACTATGAAATTTTCATTAGAGCCGGTCATTAAACTTGAATATTCCTCCACTAAGAAGCTGGGTACTTCAGAAGAGTTTTTAATGTTTTAACCAGTGATCTTTATCTAGGTGTTAAAAAAAAACTTTTTGTCGTTACAAATGTTTCTGTCGAGTATGAATTTCTATTTTTTGTAATATGTTGTTTTCGTTCTACTCGATAATTTGGCACTCTATAAAGACGTCACCAGCTGTAGGTGAAGTCCCACAAATTTGATCTACTAGATGAAACCCCGCGCAAATAATATTGCGCGTATGAATACAGAGGTACTTGATGAATATTGTGAGTATATTCTAACGGCTGGGAATTCCGAAAGAAATAAAAGTTGAATGTAAATATAAAAAATAAATTTCATTTTTGAAAATATATGAGGGTATGAACTGTGACGCTTCACGCCGGTGTAACATTAAATAGCGACCCCGTTGAAAAACGACCCCAGAGTTATTTTGCAATGAATTTTGGATCAATTTTCAACGTTGAAAATTTATCCAGACCGTTGATTAACTACCCTCCCAAGCGTGAAATGTTGACCCTTGTTAAAATGATCCTTAGACATGTTATCTTCAAGAGATCATTTCTGGTGGGGTCCAATTTCAACATTGAAACTGACCCTCAATGTACAAAATGTTTTCTGTACAGTCCACATCTCGGACAAGTGGTGGGGTCAAATTTCAGCATTGAAAAATTACCCCCAAATAAACAAAATGTTTCTTCTATTAAAGTAAGGACAATTTTCATTGGTTGGAAATAACGAAGGTATCCGGTGATGCAAAATATAATACACTAGTATGATACATTATCATGATTATGTATATAACGCTTTATGACTATTTAGAACCTGTGCTAGAGTCAGAACTCTGGGATTCAAAATTCAAATTTTGGTACATTCCTCTGTTTTCCTATATATGCATTTAGCTTTTATATAGTATCAGCAAAGCAAAACTAAAAAAGTCCTTTAAATAATAAAGACATTTAATCACTATGAACATTTTGACCTCATCCTGGCACCAAAAGCCCTACCCTGGGATCATGAAATTTACAATTTTGGCAAAGGGTTTTCTGTTCCATTCAGTTTCAATTTCATATCATTATCATTAAAGAAGGCGTTACTCTTACATCAACGGATACGTTCGTTATTTCCATCCAGTTTTGTGTAAATCATAACATCATTATATTTCTTATTTAAGGTATTACATCAAAGAAACCAAATGTATCCAGAAATCTGTGATTTTTGTATGTTAGAATATGTAGTTTTCCCCAACATGAGCAATTTTAACATATTCATTGGTCTTAATCTTTTTTCAGTGTAATCTTGTATAATGAATTATAAGATATGGAATTGTTTGTTTTGTCATTTCTTGTTTGATATAAAAGTTGTTCATTGTTTCCAGAAATATGTGAATTTTTGTGTGAAAATCAGTCGTTGCTTCCGATATATTTTTTTTCAGTGCAATCTTATACAGTGCAATCTTATATAGTGAATTCTTAAATATGGAATTGTTTGTTTTGTTATTTCTTGTTTAATGTAAAACTTATACGGTACCAATTTTGATGCACCAGATGCGCATTTCGACAAATAATGTCTCTTCAGTGATGCTCAACCGAAATGTTTGAAATCCGATTGCAATGAAGTTTTAGAGCTATTATACATGTAGGGAAAAACAGTGTGCTAAAAAAGTGGAGTAAAATTCGTCTAAGGATAAGAGCTATGCGTGAGGGAGATAATCCTTAATTTTGAAATGAATTTCTAAATTTTATAACAGCAATTAAATATATATCCGTATTTTCAAGCTAGTAACTAAGTACTTAGCTACTGGGCTGTAGAGACCCTCGGGGACTAACAGTTCATCAGCAGAGGCCTCGACCCAGGGGTCATAATGTAAAACTTATACAGTACCAATTTTGATGCACCAGATGCGCATTTCGACAAATAATGTCTCTTCAGTGATGCTCAACCGAAATGTTTGAAATCCGAAATACCAATGAAGTTATTCATTGTTTCCAGAAATATGTGGGGGTGGGTTTTTTCTCTCTCATTATTTTGCCCCAAAATTCAGAGAACGTATGAAAATCAATCTAAAGATGGCTGAAATTGGTGATACTGATCGCAATTGATCAGAATAATACACGTAGTAGTATAGAGTGTTTTGAAATTGGGCAAATTTTGACCCTTAATGACCCTAGTCCTTTCGTTTGCCTGGGAAATAATTATTCTCTCTCTCTCTCTCTCTCTCTCTCTCTCTCTCTCTCTCTCTCTCTCTCTCTCTCTCTCTCTCTCTGACCATTTACATGATTTATGTATATACCATTTAATTAGCCGATAAAAAAATACCCCATTATAGATCAAAATTTAACGTTGGTCACTTTTCAACGACCGTGTTTTGTTTTTTTTCTAAATCAAAATTTAACATTAAATCAACTTTTAATGTTAAAAAATGACCCTTGGGGTAATTTTTCAACGAGGTCACTATTTAATGTTACATCGGCATAATTTCCATAAAGCGCTTTATGAAAAGTATGCCGGTGTAACATTAACTAGTAATATTAACAGTAATATAGTGTTTTGAAATTGGGCAAATTTTGGCCCTTAACCCTTGTCCAAATTTCGTTTATATATATACATGTATATATATATATATGCATGTATGTATATATATATATAATATATATATATATAATATATATATATATATATATATATATATATATATATATATATATATATATATCTGCATGTATGTATATGTATAATATATCGTTTCTTTTGTTTGAGTGTTACTGTTTGCTAGTGCTAGTGGGAGGTGCTATCAGAAGTACGCACCGAAAAGACCGAAATTCCTCAAAATCTATTTTCCGAAATAGATTATCTTTAAAATGAAATAGAAAGTTGATTTTTATGCGTATGCGGCACCTGACACTTATTCGTGATCAAGTCTTGCAGAAACCTTTCCGGATTGTATGGTGCAGGATTCCTCTGTCGGTAGAGCAGAGCACCAAAGAAGATACTACGCAAGAAAACGTCAATCAGAATGCGTCTCCGTGCTGTTTACGAGAATTGAAACAATCCTTTCACCAGACCGTATTAATCGCCTGGTCCTCGTTACATCCGCTGTAGGAAGAGAGAATGGGACCTTGGCGACAGATGACAGAGATGCCTGTTTACAATGGGAGATTTGGGAGATTGCTTTAGCCCTAATCCTAAATATTGGACATGACCGCGTAAACACGGCTTTTCATGACATCTGCGGAGCAATTACAATTGGTGCTCTAGTGTCAAATTACCGCGATTTCTTTATATATAATTATGGCGGTGTAATGGAATACACATTTTGCTACTTTGGACAATGACTACAACAATATCTCGCCAATAGCATTATTCTTGTATCTAACATTCAAATATGAAATAACAACATGAGAGGCTTGGAAGTTAATATTATTTTATGAAGAAGTTCCTGCAAAATCGACGTACACGCCAACTTTATAGCCATGGGGAATATAACAATGTTTGTGTCATAAAATCACCGTAAACCATAACAGAAACACTTTAATTTACCTTCCCAATCAGAAACACGTGTTGGTGGGGGATCAGACGAGTATACGGGGATTTGTACCCAAAAGGGCTATTTTGAACACCATTAGGAGGGGGTAGGGTTTTAAGCAGCACCCCGCCTTTGAAATTTTGTTTCAGTATTTAACATTCTGAAATTTAAACTTTGTTTTATCTGTTTCTTTTAAAAATTTGATTTATCTGTCTCTGTACTGACGCATAAATATTTCCTCATCTTCCATTTTACGCTCCTGAAGAATGCGTGCTCTCGAAGATTGCCTTTGGATCAATTTTTAATGACTAGAATCAACAAAATAAAATCCACGCACATAATAGATTTTTGACGCTGACGATTTCTGCCATAAGTCTGCCAGACCGGCAATTTGATTCGTTTCAATATTATAAAGATTAATCACGAAACAAAAATAAAAATTTCTCGTATAACTGGCCGTCATTAATGTTAACGATAAAGCACGTTATTCAGGGAACTCTGGGATAGAATGAAAAAGTACATGAAAATTACATAACTATCATGGAAACCAATTCAATTTTTAAGAAATGTAGTAAAAAATTAACGACTTTGGGAATAGCGAACATTTATATAGAACATGCCTTATTACTAGTATTTAAAGAAAATTTTACAATAATTGTCCTCCATCTTCTGATTTTTTCGTATGATGCTACAGCATCTTCACTGGCTGGGATGGAATTAGTGAATTCCTTTAATATTTTGAGCTAAACTCGATGGTCAAGCGGTCAAGCTATCCGTTTCACTCAATTTTAAATTTACGGTAGTTATATTCATTATAATTGTCTCTAAATAACGTGCTGAAGTTAGTTATTTTTTGACATACTACACGTGTATGTTGCACAGGACACGTGATGTAGAGTCTGTAGTGAAGCTTAGTGTTAAGGAGTTAAAGCACTGAATATACATTTAAGAAATAAATTTCATTTTTGAAAATACATGAGGGTATGGAATATGTTATGAATTAATCGAAAGTACTTAATCTTGTTTGAGCATTTCAAATACATATAATTGAAGAAAAACGAGAGAGAGAGAGATTATATACATTTTCACAATAGTCTGTCTTATCCAAGGGACTCCTCATACCCCTGGAAGAAATTATAAAGGGGTCTCTGAGAATACTTTTACCCCGAAAATTCATTTATTGCTAGATTGTGATTGAAATAATTTAATCGGAGGGAAAAGTGATGCTTTCAATATCAAAATGCATATACATGTCTGATGTATTAAAACTTGACATAAAAGTTTTATTATGATTTTTTGCAGATTGAATACAATATTGTTGTTTGACGTCTATCTTTATTAGCGACCTATGATAAACGGCTGATAATTAAGTCTCGCGTACGTCTACTAGACTGTGCCATTTTATGCTGAAAATAACAAAAATATTCGAAAACGAATGGAACTTACGACATTTAGAAAGTCCTGAGTATTTCGCCTTAATGCTTAATAAATAAACGAAAATATGTATGTTCCTTATAAAATCAATGACAAGCACTACGCTCTCTCTCTCTCTCAAAATAATTACCAATCCCACAATCATAAGCGTATGTCAAAACTGAAACAACGAAACGAAAATCCCATTATATATATATACATATATATATAAAGCACGGAAATAGCAATGAACTCTTAAATGAACATAACTGCCCTAAGTGATGAAATATTTTAATATAAAGCACAGAAAATTTCACTTTATTTGGATACCCACTTCCGCCCCTACCCGGGGTTGAACTCACGACATGCGGAACCAAATCTCCTAGCAGCATTTGACCAGCGTGCTAGACCGCTCGACCATCTACGCAAGTCAAACACTTGTATATTTTCAAAAAACTGTAATTTTAAATAATTCAGTACAATCTGGGCTGTATGGAAAAATATTTTTGATTAATGCCTTTCCTCTCTTTACTTGGTACTGTCAACCTTATTGTGTTATTATAACTAAACTATGTGTGTGAATGTATGTATGAATGTTATCAAATACTAAAATTTGCAAATTAAAAAAAACAACACTTGCTTTCGATGTCGATGGCATTCTCGTCATGCTGTCACACGCTACACGGTCATTGGGAATGGAAATGGGATACAGTTATTTAACGTACATTTAAGAGGATCATACATGATACACATTGCATTTGAAATATATATATATATATATATATATATATATATGAACAAATAATAAATGTAGCCTTGTATTTATAAAGATTCAAATCATTTTAACATCATTCAATTTGTTTTTTCGTATAACGCCAAATAAATATAATGCCAAATTATCATCTTCGAGAAATATCTGCGAATGTTCTAGTGTGTCTGAGGGGGTACATGTACATGCGCGTATCGGAGGTAATTTATCACCAAGAACTGAACCATCATTTGATGTGTCAAAACGTAAACGTCGGTGATATCGAGACATTGTCTCAAATAAGATTAGATTCCTACTTTCCATAAATCATATTTTCCATCAACATTCGCTAAAGATCTTAAGTTATATCTACTTTATATACTTTGATGCCGCTTCCTTTGAAAGAAAATTCCCAAATCAATACGAATCAATATGTGAATAATTGCAAAAAGATGACTATCAATTATGTCTCATCGTGAAAACACCCCACACAGAAAAAGTGTTCACTCACTCGGAAGTCATCTGATCGCTAGCATAGTCTAAAGCAAAACATGTACGTCATTCGACGCCCAATCACGTGACAGATCCATTCTCAGTAGAACATCTTCATCAAACTACTGCAGCGAGAAAAATCCAATTACTGAGTTGATGGGAAACGCTTAAGATGGTCCTATTAATTTACTTGACATGTGCATCACTTCTTCTTGATGGAAATCCTAAATGGACTTTATTTTTATTTCTAACTATTTAATTCTCGGAGACTGAAAGCGAAAGGAGCAAAAATGGAGAGTGATACTATCGGAAAAGCAACTCTGAATTTAACTTTGAATTTAACGAAGAATTTTTCCGGATCTCTCAAGTCTCCCCCGAAAGTACCCTTTACCTGGAAATTAATATCGTCCATCATTTTGGTCACCGGATGTGTGGGGAACGTCTTGACAATTTTTTCGATATTCAGAGACAAAAATTTAAAAACACCTACCTACATTCTGATCGCTTGTATGGCCATAGCTGACTTGAGCGCAATCATCGTTCGCTTCATTATTCTCCTTTGGAACGTTTTCCTACCGGATGTTCTGCCAATGCCAGAAGAGTTCGAGTTGATTTCCGCTGGAGTTGGCATGGTGGTTGTTCAGAGTTCTTGCTTACATGTTGTCTTATTTGCATATGTTCGGTATACTCTTCTCGTACACCCTCTCTGGAGTCGGTTTGCCATTACCTCCGAGCGAGTTGTGTACGCTTCCTTGGCAGTTTGGGGTTTAAGTTTCTTTCTTGGGACCCTCTATGGCATGTTCGGACTTGTCATCACTAAGGAATTCGATATACTCGTTCTAGAAATCGTGTATATTTCCTATTTAATAACAGCAACGATGATACCCATTGCTATCTTACACGTTCTTAAGATCCATCGGTTGAAGAAATCACGAACTCATGAGTGCACAATGATTACCAAAAGGATGACACTAATTTCAGGAATTGTCATACTGGTCCAAATCGCTGCAATGGTTCCTGTCGCCGTTAAGGTGATCGTATTATTGTTTCAGGGAATGCCCAATAACTCGGATGTGACGGACTTGATCGTTCATCTTATGCTTAGTGTAGGCAACAGTATAAATCCCGTCATTTATTTCATGATGTCAAAACCTCAACAAAGACACTGGAGTCGATTTCATTTGTGTTTTTCATAATTCTGTGTGTAAAAGTAGGTACAAACAATGATAATTTATGTTTTATCGTTCTTTGTAAAAGTTATATTTTCACATTTAGAATATTACAGATATGAAATTGTACATATTTTACTAGTTTTATGAATTTCACGAATGCAAATCGCGGGGTGTACAGAAAAGCACAACTTCATAAGCAAAGTGTTAGTAAAAGTAATCAGTTTATCCTACATGGCGTAAAAAAGTCACTCATCGATATAAGATATACAGTATCTTACAAAACTATTACAAAAAGTAATCAGTTTATCCTACCTGGCGTAAAAAAGTCACTCATCGATATAAGATATACAGTATCTTACAAAATTATTACAAAAAGTAATAATTCTGAGAGACAAAATTACCTTCATTATTAGCGTGTTGGGAATTATGAAAATAATATTGCTTCATTATCAGATCACAGCGGACCACTTTTATTCTATCCTGAACACTGTAGAATTGGTTTCGTATTAGGACAACCAGTAAAATATCTAGACTTGTCACTTTTTTTCTCCATAAATTTGAAGCTACATGTTTTGCCTGCATCCTAGAAAGTGCAATTACGATCGAATAATGCATTGTGCTGATGTAGAATTTATCGTCTGTGCGGAGCAGGACGTGTTAATTGTTAAATTTGTACATTACCACCCGCGGTAAAATAATAAGGAGAATATGGGAGGAGAATCCATATTCTCCTCCATTTAGCAGGTTGGAATTCACATATCTGCCAATACAAATTATAAAATTAATTTGAAACAAACAACAGCTTTGGGAAAACGGTCACCTACATGAATTTTAAAGCTCGCTAAAACATTTTATGTATTTGACACAGAATGAAGAACAATACAAAATAAATTATACTGAAATTACAGATGTTTAAAAAATATATCTTATACCCTTCTTCAAGCAAATCCAGATTGATATAAAACTGTCTGAAAATTTTCCGGTCTGGGAAGTGAAAGATTGATTGATTGATAAAGACAAGGCCAGCTGCCAGAGATGGCCCCAGACTATATGTGATTTCTTTACAAGCATAATAAAAATGTATTGCACTTCGCGAAGTGCATATACTAGCACTTGTACTCTGTTTCTAGTTCTATATACAGAATGTTTCATCTGAAAATATGTATAACTTATATAACTTCTCTATTAACATTTCTACTTAGGGAATAAACGCATTAGATATTTGTTCCCTTTACTGACAAGGTAAGAAGATTAACATGAAATATAATATTTTTTGTATTTATTTCTACTTTAATTTATCGAATGGTAAAAGTGTTCTGTTATGAATTGGAACGTTTGTAAAACATGGAAGCGTTGCGTTTCTCAGTATTTCCTAAGTTGAGAAATTTTCTAATGTCAAATCTTCTGGCAGGTCAGTGGAATGAACAGGCGTAAATATCAGAAACACGACCTGGGTTATCATTGTGTGTATTTTGACTGGAAGTTTAAAGCACTTGGTACACGAAAAGTTATAATGATAGCATCGCAAATATTATCAAGATAATATCCTTACAACTAACAACGAACGTTATTGGTGTTGGAGAAATACTTCGTTGTATTTCGTCTACTTGTAAAGAAAAGGGTATTAACATCACACACACACACACACACACACACACACACACACACACACACACACACACACAGAGAGAGAGAGAGATAGAGAGAGAGAGAGAGAGAGAGAGAGAGAGAGAGAGAGAGAGAAAGAGAGAGGGGGTGGAAGCCTCTTGTAAGATACATCGGTATTTCAGGTGCAATAATTTGCCTAAATGAAAATAAAAGATGTTTTTTTTACAAAGTTCGATATAACATGATAAACACATTAAGAAAATTGTCTATTTACATGTATATTGAATATCAATTTGGTTATCTAAAATGTTGCTAACACAATGCGTTGATCAATAGTATTTTAAGGTATCACGTCCGTCGATTAAACCCACTTATCTAAATGGTTGAGGGTTACCGTGCACTTAAACTTCTCACTTATAATCCCCATCATTCCCATCATATTCAATAGTTTGAGCTCTCTAACCTTAGTTTGTAATTATTTATTTACTTTTGCTAAAATAACCTCAATTTACCAGTTTGAACTAATTGCCCGTAAAATCTTTGGAATCTTTCAAACAATTCAACATTCCTTATAACAACACTGCATGTAACCTTTGGCCGACTGAGAATTAAACCTTGTTATAACTGCATGTAAGTGAAGCCTTAATTTGTGATTGTATTGGGTAGCTTAAGCATCTTCTTGTGTCAAACAGCCTCAACTTTTCCATCGCTCTACACAGCTGCCTTTAGATTGTTTAGTCTGCTAGATTCCTATTGTTTTACACAAATGTGATGCTTATCCAAACCGTCTCACTCTAAACCTCTGACTGTTAGGCTTAGCCTAAACTTCTCGCTGTAATGCTTAGCCTAAACGTCTCACTTAAAGTTCTTACTGCAATGCTTAGCCTAAACTTCTTACTGCAAAGTTTAGCCTAAACTTTTCACTGCAATGCTTAGCCTAAACTACTCACTACAATGCTTAGTCTAAACTACTCACTGCAATGTTTAGCCTAAACATTTCACTGCAATGCTTAGCCTAAACATTGCACTGCAGTGCTTAGCCTAAACTTCTCGCTGTAATGCTTAGTCTAAACATCTCACTGCAATGTTTAGCCTAAGCATCTCACTGCAATGCTTAGCCTAAACTTCTCGCTGTAATGCTTAGTCTAAACTTCTCGCTGTAATGATTAGCCTAAAAGTCTCACCTAAACTTCTTACTGGAGTGCTTAGCCTAAACTTCTCACTGCAATGCTTAGCCCAAACTTCTTACTATAATGATTAGCCTAAACTTCTTACTGTAATGCTTAGTCTAGAAACGTCCCCCTGTAATAATTAGCCTAAACATGTCACTGTAATAATTAGCCTAAACCTCTCACTGTGTAACTTAACATACTCGCCTCACGGTAGTAATTAGCCTAAACTTCTCGCAGTAATGCTTAGCCTAAACTTCTCAATATGATACCTAGCCTAGGCGCATTGCCGTATTTCATAGCCAGATGTTCCATTATTATCACATCTTATGCCACATTATTATCATTTAGCCGTAGCTAACTGTTTTCTTATTGTATCTAAGCTATATACAAATATGTAGCCTAAACAACTGTTTTGTATAGCCTGAAAGTCCTTCTGCGTGTGTGTGTGTTAAACAACGCCTAAACGGTTGCATATCTAACATATTCTTAACAAACTCTTTTTGCATCACATTATCTAATAATGTTTAATGTACAACTGCATGTTGCCTATTCCACTTTCTTGTATTCTTCTGAGTTCTTGCCTAATCCAGCTCGTGGTGTACTTCAGTCTTGTACAGCTGCCTGTCCCCTAATCCAGTTTCTTGAGTACTTCATGGCTTTCACTTTTAAATGTTCATGTACATTGTACTATACCCATTGAACATTTTAGCTTCATTGTATATTGATGTAAAGCACATTACCTAAACTGCTTTTGTATCATATTGCCAAAATTAAACAGGCTTTGTCTTATAGTGCATCGTAGGACATGCCCCTAAAGTATCACTCTATCCTTTTTGTTTGCTGTTTATTTACCGAATGGGCACAATTTGTGTTAATTGCTCCACCACACATATATGTAGTCACAAAAGTGAAAAAGAATGGAGTTGATGGCTCGGACAGTGAAACCTCGCTATAAATTTCGCTATATTATGCAGATTAACTTATGTTTGCAATTTAGGATTGAATTTTTCTCGATAAACTTTTTTGGAAAAGTTAACGAATACTAATGATCATTTTTAACTTTATTTTATTGATTGTGACATGCAAAATATTTCAACGCATATCTGCCATCAATCTACAACAACATAGGGTTGTTGAACTTGCATAGGTGAATATTGGTGCAAGTTGGGTGTGGATGCACGAGCTTGTTTGAAAACTCAACAAGTGCCAATATAAAATTCTAATAACTCCATTTTTATATTGTTAAAGTATATCTTGATATGTGTTGATAATTTTATCAAGTTTCTCGGTAGTTCTAGGAACTGAAACATTAGAATACGTTCAATATCTCAATAACGCTCGTTTGAAACGTTCGGCAATTTATACCGAATCTATATGCTAACGAAATATTTTAAATTAAAAAATCTAAGAATAACATTTGCTGGAACTTAACGGTAAATCATAATTAATTGATAATTATTAGATAGAACATCTAAACTGGCTACTAGAGGTTAACAATTAATACAATTACAGCTAACAAAAACAACACATTCACGTTTCAGTCCGGATCCAATTATTTCACGAATAGTTGTCGTTCGGTAATGATCAAGGTATGTAAGCTACAATTCTCTAGAATTTAGAACAGCTTATTACTACCAACTGATTGGCTGTATGATATCGTTTGTCGGGTTACGCTGCCTGTTGCGATTCCAATGTTCTAATCAGGTTTTGTAAACTAGAAAGTTTACAACTTACATCATTTTATATATATATATATATAATTCAATAAAAAAGCAGGAAAATATACAGTTCCAAAATATATTTAAATATATTTTGGAACTGTATATTTTCCTGCTTTTTTTATTGAATTATTTTGACTGTGTGATATCAACTCTTTCTATTTGGATTATATATATATATATATATATATATATATATATATATATATATTTAATTAATTGATTATCACATGTATCGTTTAGATCCTAGGGGTAAACGTAAGGTTGGGTGTTATAATTGTTTGTTTGTGCTTTATATATATATATATATATATATATATATATATATATATATATATATATATATCTGCAACTAATTATCAATCGTTTTACATTTACACTGACGTTAAGAGGAACATCACAGGGAGATAATGAACTGAAATCTAATTCTGATAATCCCATTTTCTGTGCCCGTGCGTAATGGAGTCTCTGTATGTGACATTTTACGGACCTGTCGTGAGACATCTGTACATCTTAACCTCGCTCGCAGAGAGACAAAGATCAACTTTATTGCGAGGTTCCTCCGATATGAGACCGCAGACGGAATCTGGAACAAAACGGTCATATCAAGCTTTCCAATTAGTAATACATTGTCGCATAAATGGTTTTGTGAAAACCAATTTGTTCAGTTTGATAAATCACGTCTTAGGGTATAAAATTCGAACCGAATCTGGTCTTGGATTTGAAAGCGATTGCAGTTTGTTCTAACAAGTAATTATGGAAATAATTTGGATTCTGAGTTAAAGACTTTGGCTAATGGTTGATAAAATAAATCACATGGTAGGCGAAAAATACGGTCATGACCAAACGCCTGTATGGTTAACTAATTTTGAGATATAAACAAGAATCCTGTACACTGTAGAACCGAAGAGAAGAAACTGTACTCATCATATACATGTACTTCAAGTTCTTTCGGTGCTTTTTTGCTTGTTGCTGCTGCTGTTGGGTTTGTTTATTTTTTTTTTGGGGGGGGGGGGGGGGTTGTTGGGTTTCTTTTATTTGTTCGATTTTTTTGTTTCCATATCAGATAACAGATATTGACTTTAATGAGGTCAATCGAAAATTTAGCTACCAGAGAAGTGCAATATTCTCCTCGCCCGGAAAGTGAGATGAATACTATGCTTTTAGGGTAACCATATCATCGCAATGATATATTAATAATTGTTTTATCACATGATTGAATAATTCAAAATATCGAAACCGGTTACTTGCGCCAAAGAAGAGATCCCTGGTCGCTCATTTTTGTTTACAACCAGTGTGCAGGACCGAGTGGAAAATGATTAGAGACTCGAGTTTTTGTTTATTTATGATTAAAGAATTTAAAACATTGAAACCAGCTACTATACCTTGCCCTACGATACCTAGACGGCCATTTTTGTTTACAGCTAGAGTCCAAGTGATTAGATACGCGAGTTTTCGTTGGACCAAAATAGGAGACAGTTGTATCAATTTGGGAATTCCTTATTTATTTTTTGGTCCGATGATGGGAAAATCGAATGTCATATTCACCTCGAAGAAACGTGGGGGTGAACATAACGTTCTATTTTTATGCTAGGCTGTTGGATCTCAGCCAATCAGAAAACGTAGAATTATTCAACATTTCATATAATAAAGCGTGAATTGCTGTCATATTCTTTTAACCATTGATAACTATATATGCATTGTATAGTTTACAAAAATGCGATTTACGTGGTGCTTAATCATTGTTGTTTCTTAAAATGAAAAAGCGGTTACTTCATTTGCAAAGACACTTTCCTAGTATGAATACCGGTACTAAATCTAGAATTCATTATTACAACCTCACCATTGAAAACTTTGTATCAACTATAAGTAAAGTCAAAATACATATGATATATTACGATAAAAAGAATTATGATCAATCACATCGTGTATGTTGTTCTGACTTACTAGACTAGGTGCATGATTTATGTTCCCTCGTCAAAGATTGGGGATAAAAAAAAACCATAATTGCAATTGTCTCTATAGATATTCATCATGGAAGACCCTCGACACATGTGTGCATGTGTATCAACATGTTCGTGTCATATCCATCACGTATGTATCATTTATTTAACTTTTATAAAATTTCTGGAGGAAATTTTACCATGGAAATGACACACTTCTACAAAGTACTTTTCTTCAATCTTCGAAAAGTTTATGACAAATGACCCCGTTCGGATACCTCCCAAAAGAATGCACCCTACAAAGCCACGGAATCGATAAAGATTTTCCGCGATAACATAAATATTCAACAATTGGACATTCCTTTCTACAAAGTGCTCTTTTGCTGATAAGAGTTCTTTACACGGGAGGATCGTTTCCAATTATATCCGATTTAGAAATATTGGCTTGGAGACAACAAAAATGCTGAAGCTATGTCCTGGCTTGATGCGGATCATTCGGCATCAATTAATTTTGTACTGCATATATAATGCAGGGAGCCGAATTGTGTTAGAATTTCCGCAGAAACTTTTCATGGCCGTGTTTCTTTTTAACGATAACAAAATCAACCGCAGTTAGCATAAACCTATAAATGGCTGCTTTGATAAAAGAAAATATACTTATATATATAAAAATTGTTGGCATATATATTATTGTTTATTTTTAATGTAAAACTATTTTACTACCTTGCAAAATATTTTTGAAAACAGCTGAGGAATAACGACATTAAGCCAAAAATAATCGGATGTCGTTTTTACGATCGTTTTCGAACCTCACACAGGGGTGATGTGTTATATATATATATATATATATATATATATATATATATATATATATATATATATATATTGTTGTTATGATCCTGTAGTGGATGGTTAATGATAAAAAATGAATGAACTACCATATTAAATCTATTTCTAATAGAAGCCAATTGCAAAGGAGAATAGCGATCAATGGAAGCATAATGTATTTGTGGTGCACTATAATCTGACGGCGCAGGTTCAATCTGCTAGTATAATGAAATTAACAGACTATCACATCCTTCTCATTTACTCGAGAAAAGGAATCCCAAGTTTTACAGCTAAGTAGTTCTAAAGACCCAGTTTTCTCTTAGATGGAGGCTCATGATTTGTCATTCCGGAAGTCCGACTCGGAGTCGGAGTGCCGCTTGTCCTATTGATCAATGGCAGGTCCCTAATTGCGAACTCTGTCGTCAGAACCTGTGGTCTATGGCCATCAGCCGCGTTAAGGAGGATTGTGTAGGAATTGGGAAGGTTTAGAGTGGGGCTCATTACTATATAAAATGTGAGCCGAGATTAAATCACGACGCTTAGACTCGAGAAAACTAGAAGTACCGGTATGTTTTCAGGCCTTATCACCAGGCCTTACAAGACCTATCAACTTGCAAATTGCCTCACTAAAACTGTTTCACCCCAAGCTTTCTAATAACAGGAGATAATAAATGTATTAGTTGGGACAATAGATTCTTTTCCGGGGATTTCTCTCTTGATTTCTGTGCGCTTAAGGTAGTTTATTTCTTACAAAAACAAAGCAAATCACAACCACATAATAATGAGGAAAAACTGTTTTGCGATGAATGTTTAATAAATACGTATTCAATTTCTCTCTCTTTCTTTCTCTCTCTCTCCCTCCCTCTCACTCCCTCTCCCTCCCTCCCTCTCTCCCTCCCCCTCTCTCTCTTCCCCCCCTCTCTCTCTCCCTCTCTCTCTTTCTCCCTTTCTCCCCCTCTCTCTCTCGTGTTAACTTTGGGTCCTACTATTGATATTTTTTAAATACTTCTTTCTTTTTCTGTTATTACAAAGTAAAACTAAAACCGTTGAAAATCATTCATTTTATACATGCGTTGCGGAATATAATCATATTTTTTTCTTTAAGAGAAACTACAGTTTCTGGTGAGTAATCTAAAAGAAACCGCAATCCAATTAATTTTTCATTAAAGTAAAAGTTATGAAACCAAATACAATTCTTGTCCATTTACTAATCCAAAGGGATGGAAAGGAGGGTCATTAATGCTTGTACGCTACTAAAACTCAATATCACCACGGGGAAATTGCCAAACTTTACACAATAAGACCCCATGTACCAAACACGCGATACCGCATTAGATTTATCAAAGGATATTGCACTGTACATTTCCGAGACCATTGGATGATCGAGATCGCCTTTCTGTTTAGCTGTGGACATGTTTCAATTAATTTCCTCTTTGCACTACGTTCTATTGACAATTTTTTATGGATTATCAAAGATTAAATCGATTTTATGAAAGCTTCTTAACTGTATGTATACTGGTAGATGTACACTTCAAATATGTCAGGGGGAGTTACTTGAAAGAATATCACTCATGAACTCTGAAAATTCTCATATCTTATATATATATATATATAATTCTAGTAATTACCTCCGATATGGAAAAAATTGTTCGCGATATTCAATTTTAGCGACATCAGCACTTTCGCTAATAATGCCTAAAAATTCTGCTTATACGAGTATGATGCAGTTTCAATTTTGCCACGCCCCCCCCCCCCCCCCCCCCATTCCCTCTTTATGCAGCAATATAGAAGAGTGAATATTTAGGTGTGAATTTCTCAATTGAGTTTGTTCAAATTGTATGGCAGCCGGTCCTTGGATGGAACTACGTCAATGGTGTGATTTATCAACTCTTGTTTTATAACTTTCACTTACAAATCAATACAACTAATTCATTCGTGATTATGTACATTGAAAATGTACTCAGATTAGACATGGCTTTCGAAATTTAATAATTTTGAATTATGATATAAGTAGCTTTACATATTTAAGCATATAATTGTTAGGAGTCCAATTATTTTGACAGATGCAGCCTTAATTTCCCATTACAAGCGGTATTAGTATTACACCGGAATGCAATCTATATATGTTACCTATGATTTTGATGTCAGTTTGCGAATGCAATTATCTTTCTGTCATAAAAGCATGCTCAGTGAAATCTTGTGGCAATCATGACAAGACCCTCGAGCTTGTCACTGTGTAATCCGCGTATAGTTTCAATTTTCAACACATACAAGGTGGGTTCTCCGTAAAGGTCTTGTATCATAAGCAGGCTTTGTGTAACGTATGAAATATTAGTATCGCTTTGTTTCACTACAAATGTTTTTAATCTTATGGGGCAGAATTTAATAAAATGCTTCTTCATAAGACAAATTATTTTGCAGTGACATTCTACTCGACATTTAGATACATGGCTGACACTAATGATATATGTCGATTCAATATATCCGTGTGAAATCGATATTATAGAACCACAGTCTTCCACATTTACTTCATATTTGTATATTTTACTGAATATAGATTTTAACGTCAAACTAACGACTCAGTTATATGACAAACGGAATGACTTCAGCTTCATCATATTTATGTAGCAACATTCCGTTATAACCTGCATATGGTGTTTCTCAAATGATTCGAAACGCGATATGTCTTCTGTGTATGATCAATTTCTAAACTTCGACAGGCTACTGACATATAACAACAAGTTGATGTTACACGAGAGTCAACACTCTCATTTAAAGTCAACATTCCGCTAATTCAATAGTCGTTATAATGATCTTATTTGCATATACAATTGTAGTGAAATTGGAGGGTGGATTTTTGGTATTTCTGGTCGGGCTCGAAGTCCTCTGAGCTTGCACGTGTAATTGACTCTCTCTTACCCGCGAACTCTAGGAAAGCGGGCGGGTATTTAAATGCGCAGCACTAAAGCCATTGTGTTTGTAGAGTTTTGTGAGTTGTCCTGTTTATTGGTGAATATATGTGTTTCTAAATGTTTTTCCGGTGTTTTTATACACCCGTCTTAAGACGGGACGTATTATGGTATGGCGTTCATGTCCGTCCGTCTGTCTGTTAGCTTTTTCGTGTCCGACCCGTAACTTAAATGCTACAAGGCCTAGAATCATCAAACTTTGTCTGTAGATACATCTTGGGTAGAAGGTGTGTCGCACATTAAAACCAGGTCACTGTGACTTTTTATTAAGAAGATATGGCCATATATGGCAAAAACTTGTCCGGCTCATAACTTGAAAACTATTAGACCTAGAATCACCAAAATTGGTCAACTAATGCATCTTAGGTAGAAGGTGTGTCGCATCCTACTTTAAGGTCACTGTGACATTTAATTAAGGTGATATATAAAAAAAATGTTTTAATGGGTACAATCTATACTGTTGCTTATTCAAAAATGTTGCATTAAAAAAACACATATTTTTTATGATATACTGTGCAGCTTTTTTTAGTATATATAATGTTTCTTTTGTTTCTAACAATAACAAGAGAAATTCCACTTGTCCCATGGGAGTAGCATGCAAAGAGCATTTTGATAAGATTAATTAATGAGTTTAGTGTAAGGAGACTGTCTTAATCATTTCTGGTAGAGCATCTCTGATCAAGATATGTGACGGGCGTATCATGTGCCGTGGCGGTGCTTTTTATTGTGTATAGGAAATCACTTTATTGGCGTCGCCGGTAGGATATTTTGCCCACCTGCGCCGCGGATCATAGCGGGAGCCGCGTGGTCGCAGGTGGGAGCCATTTTGAAATGTTAGAATTTCTTAATTAGTTTTAGTAGTTTACATGGTTAAATGTAAATTTTGTACATTGTCTTGTCTTTTTCTGGTTTGTGGCTAGGCAGTAATTTTGATGACCTGGTATTCTGAATGATCAAGTTAGTCCGAGATGGATAGGTGACGGGGGCAGCCCGGGGGGTAAGTCAGTCGGGCAGGGAAGCTTGGCGGGTACCCAAGTAGGGGATGCGGGGTCGCAGGGGTATTCCGGGGGGTGACGTTACGCGGGGCGTGACGAGCATCCAAGGATGGAATGCGGGGCCACATGGGGGACTTGAAACGGATCAGAATTACCAGCTAAATAGAATGGGTTCTGTTGTAGCTTCACCCCAGGGACATGGGACCGGGACAGTTAACCTGTCACCGACACTGGAAGGTCGGCTCCTAATGCTAGAGACTATTGTGGCACAGCAGATTGCCATGCTTGAACAATTCTTTCATGAAGATGGGAATATGGGGCGGGACAGTTCCATATTTGTGACCCAGCAGTTAGCGGGGTGTCTTGGGAGTGTAAGTAACTTTTCCCCAGGGCCTCTGCCCAGGGATGATTTGGGGGTTTGATCTTTAAATCCAGGTTGGGATAACTTGTCCGTAGGTCAAATAGGAGGGTACCCTGAACCAACTCTGCCAGTTATATTGGACGAGCAGGTTGGTTGTCCCAGCGTGGTGGATGGACCATGCCATAGAGTCCTCAGCAGTAATGAGTTGGTATCTTTGGGGGAACACCTATTACGTTAGCAATACTAGTAGTGGTATTCATGAACAACCTCAGTCTCCCCATCATTTGCCTATCTGCACAAATGAGAGTTCCTCGGAGCCCCCATGTCACCAGTGCATCTCGCTGGGTCAGTCAGGTGTTGGTGCATCACAGTTGAAGTTGTAGACGAATGAGGTGCCTGTAAGGCCTATGGGTAATGCAGATAGGGGTATGCGTTTCGGTCTCTCGCCAGTCAGACGTGGGATTAGACATAGCAGGTCAAGGTCGAGATCTCCACTCGTTAGGCATGTCAGTACAGAAGACGGCAAGGCTGCAGGTAGGGATGGTCCCAAGTTGTCTAATCAGGGTGTGCTAGTTGGTTGGTCCCTAAGGACCGGGGCTCAAAATAGGTCGGGGCAAGTGCTCCGTAAACCCTTATTAGATAGCTCCATTACATCCGGGTCAGCAGTCAACAGTGCATGTCATGAGGTCAGGATGTCAGTGAAACCGAGTAGTGGTGTGTCTGTGGAGGGCAGTAGTGTTTTGTTGTCGACGGGTGTGGTTGTTCCGAGGGCCCGGAGTGAAGTAGGGGTCAGGGACACAGGGTAGGTGCAGACAGGGGTGCTGCCAGGCGCAGATAAGTTATGTGGTTGGCCGGAGGACACTGGGGCAGGTGTTAGTCACCAGGGGGGTGGACTGGAGAACACCGGGGATAGTGTCGGTTGCCGTAGTGATATGACTTCTCGGGTTAGCTCTGGGTGTTCTCTGGGTTTTGATGTTGACATGGCTGTTGATGTGTTCTGCGATGTGGATGATGATCCTTCCACAGTGTCCGAGGGTTTGGATGGTGACAATAGTTTTGTCACTGATGTTCAGTCAGGGTGTCTGGTTGACGCAGTCTGGAGCTCCGTCTGGTGTGATCGGTATCTCATGTCTCTCAACTCAGCTGGGTTTGAGTGGTTGGACCAATAGTGCTGGACGGCGGGATATTGAGGTGGCACAGGCTCTGGTCTTGCATTCAGTTGATGGCCAGTTCTCGGATGCAGAGGACGAGTCTGGGGGCGAGGATGCAGTTGAGTGTCATGTTAGTGAGTCTGGATTATTCCAGGTTGGAATCGATGCATGCGCTGAGGTTTGTGATGAGGGCTGTGTTGGTATTCCATGCCAGAGTGAAAGCATGCAGGCCTCAGTTGTAGTGCTAGAGACTGTTGCTGAGCGGCATCGTCTAATCATTACCAATGCCCCAGCCATAATTTAAGCAGTGGCCTATCAGTTCCCAGGGGAGTCTGTCCCCAAGGCACCTGACAAATGTACCATTGTGTGTTGGTCTGAGTGTAGTGAAATTGGAGGGTGGATTTGTTTGGTATTTCTGGTCGGACTCGAAGTCCTCTGAGCTTGCACGTGCAATTGTTTCTCTCTTACCCGCGAACTCTAGGAAAGCGGACGGGTACTTAAATGCGCAGCACTAAAACCATTGTGTTTTTAGAGTTTTTGTGAGTTGTCCTGTTTATTGGTGAATATATGTGTTTCTAAGTGTTTTTCCGGTGTTTTTGTGTATAGGAAATACCTTTACAATCTTTCGTTTCATAACATATTGTTAGGTAGTCCTTTACATATTGATTTTGACTACGTATTACTTCATTACCTGATCAAAATAGAGGATTCAAAGTGGGCGTGACCAGTCAACAGTGGATGATTACTCCTCTTAGGCACTTCATCCGGTGTCTGGAGTTTCCCATCATGCCCTGCTCACGATTTTGCATCAGTTCTTATATAGGATTTATGAGATAACAAAAATTAACCGTAAATAAGATTACAAATAGTATACATCCATGGTATAAAAGGTAGATGAAACTGAAGTGAATTTGTAGGATCTACAATTTGATAACTATTTCTACAAGAACCTAGTATGGATACATACCTTTCTCTTAGAAAATCATATTCTTTTTTAAAAAGTACAAAAACCGTTGAACGCAAGGAATAGATGATCATGACCCTTGATATTTTCGTGTACCAGTTTTAACGATCAAAAGAAGAGAACTAATTTTCAGCTTTGCCAATTCAGAGTGTACATATTCATTTTAAAAATGGTATCTGGCGTGCTTTTTATCGATTGTTAGACCGTTCGTGGCACACTGATTTTGACTACGAATAACGTTTACCTGCATGATTAAGATGTAGGGCTCACGGCGGGTGTGACCGGTCGACAGGGGATGCTTACTCTACCTCTGGTGTGTCCAGGGATCAGTGTTTGACCAACTATCTATTTTGCATTACTTATGGGATTTATGAGACTGATCACTGTTCGTTATCTTCACCTTTCTTCTTAAATATGGTTTGATTTCAAATTGATGATGACGAGAACTGTGAAGTATATGCTTACCTTTTCGAATGTAATCGTATAAAAAATGTCCATTTAATTTGATATCCGAGACATTTAAGGATATATTCAAAGAGTCAACACGAAGTGCCTTCAGTACGAACATTTTTGTACCGTCATGAATTAATCCCATTGTCTTCATCACAAGCATGTTTTAATTAGAACTTGATGTTTTATCTAAAGTTTTCTTAAATAGTCGTCCATCATGACTTTGTAATTCAATGCACAGATGATATATACAAATTCTAATTTACATATGTAACAGATTAGAGAATTTACTGTGAGTATTTAGAATATATTTCAAAATGATATTTTGGATTTTTTCAAATTTTAAATCTTACGTCAATAGATCCAGAATATAGGGCTCACGGCGGGTGTGACCGGTCGACAGGGGATGCTTACTCCTTCTGGGCATCTGGTCCCACCTCTGGTGTGTCCAGGGATCCGTGTTTGCCCAACTATCTATTTTGTATTGCTTATAGGAGTTATGAGATTGATCACTGTTCGTTATTTTCACCTTTCATCCATACTTCTGATCGACATGCACGTGTTAATATTAGGGTAATCAATGTGCCATACAATTTCAGGCAAACTTAAACCAAAACATTTTGCGGTATATTTCACAGAAAAATGCTTTCCAAGCCAGGGTTCAAAATACCGTTGCTGTAAATATAACACCAATATATCTATATTCATTTACATTTTCTACAACATTGTCATTGTATAATGTAGTAGAATTCACATTTAAATTGGGATTTTTTTTCTCTTGGAAGTAGAAAAAACATTATTCAAATGGTATTGAAACGCTTAATGTTATTTCGCAATCCGGATGATGTTTCCTACATTAGTCATTTGCAAAAACATAATCTTAGTTCAATATTTCAAAAAGTACTATGATCATAGTGATCATCGTTAGAAGTAATGTCAAAAACTATCAATAAAGACATCAAAGAGGATAAAGGGCTAAGAACATATCCTTGCTTGACGCCTAAATTTACATCAATCGGTTTATTACACATTGAGGATTGTTTTATGATAACACTGATTTTGACTACGGATAACTCCGTTTACCTGATCAAGATATAGGGCTCACGTCGAGGGTTGCTTGCTCCTCCTAGGCACCTGATTTCACATCTGGTATTTCCAGGGACCTGTGTTTGCCCAATTCTTTATTTTGTATTGCTTATAGAGTTATGAGATTGATCACTGTTCGTTATCTTCGCCTTTCATTTTATGTTTTAATAGATATTCTTAATAACCATACAAAACATTACCAATGCATTACATCTTTATTTTGTGTAACAAAGATGGCCGTCATACAGTTTCAAATGTTTTATAAAAATCACCAAACATATATTTCTTAATTTCTGCTGATATTTGATTAATATAGTCTTAATAATGAAATGTTATCAATAATTCTATAACTTTTTTAAACACCTGAATGAGCTAAGAATATCACTGAGCTCTAGATAATCAGTAAGTCTGGATTTTACTCAAACGTTACTGACTAAATTAACAAGAGAAATACATGTAGTTAGTTATTCCACTGCAATCATAACAATTATTCTTGTTGAACTGAAATTAATGGCAATATTTCATAAATCTGGGATCACAACACTAGCAAGACCTTTATTGAATAATTTCACAAAGATATATAGGTGGTAGGATATTTGGTGCGTGACGCTAAAAGAAGTATTGAAGTTTATTTACGGAATGAAAGTAATTTCTATTCATCTTACACAATATAAGGTAAGTCTTATTTCGAGAGGTTCGCGCCTTAGTTTTGTAGTATTGTCATTTTTCTGTGAAGTGTATTTTTTCTACATTAAAGGAGAATTAGAAAATTACGCTTGTTGTTGAGATACGGTGTTTTAAACTTGGCCTTTTTGCGTTTAAAATTTACTCAGATTTATTCGATTAAACTTGATTTGTCTGTTGGTGTCAACACAACATAAGCAACACAAATCAGCCATTATATAAAATAGATACATAATCATGTCGTCTAGCTAACAATACACATATTAAAAAGTTTTAGATTGGAAATAAATTATTACCTTTTTGAAATTGATAGACAGAAAAATTATAATATAAAAAGTGGGGTTATAGATCCAATTTTTGAATTATTGACCATGAAACTGAATTTTTAAGCAAACTTTCGGGTTAATTAATTTAATTGACACTTTCTTTTGGAATCGGTGTTCTGTTTGGAAAAATATATCAACCAAATCAATGAATTACAAATTTTTAGACTGTGGCTATTCATAGCCACTGTCTTATGCTGCCGCTTCTGTGGGCGTTCCTGTATATACACGGGGATCCTAGCGGCGGAAATTTGCAAGCAGAAAATCAAGAAATTCGAGTTATTTTTATTATCAAAATTAACAGCAAGAATACCGTGCATGCACTGGATTTGAGAGGATTCATCCAGATTGATGTTAGATAAGCAATTTTTTCTGCCGATGATAAATGCGATAACTCAACATGGTTTCCTTAGTGAAACTGAAAAAATAAACAAGAATCCATAGAATAAAAGTACATGTATCTGAATTGTACATAGAGAATTTTGTTATTGAAAAAAAAACCTGTAAGGGTGAATTATGAAGATTTTTTTCAAGAAAAGTTTCACGAGCTAACGAAAATAAAATACATTTAACATGGACATTTAGTATATTGAGTACTTAAGGTATGGACCACGGACATTTCCCTAAAACACTGGACGCCATGGACCGAAAGTCCAAGTGTAGGCCTACAAAATAGTCGGCGCCTTTGAAGATGCAGTTTCTGCGTCGGCCTTCGAAAACCCTACGTATCACACGGGGTATAAAATCGTATTCTCTGGATATAATGTAAAAAATCGTATTCTCTGGATATAATGTAAAAAATCGTATTCTCTGGATATAATGTAAAAAATCGTATTCTCTGGATATAATGTATAGTACATTTTCTTGGAAAATACTATTAACATATTGATTATCTAAATTGTAAACATAAATTTTTCATTTGCAATTTTAAATTGTTTGAATGAGGTGATTTCGTGTTCCAACTTCATTTTGTCAATTTTCAAGTTTTTCGTAATTGGTGGAGTAATCCATATTGGTATTTTAAATTGTCGTCGGTCTCAGTATGATGATTGTGTTTAGTTTGTTGGTTTGTTTATTTAACTGTGAGTTTCAATACCGATGTTTTAAAGGCTTCGACTTGCCAGTTGCCTCGGCTCAAGTATAAGTGGCATAACAATTATCCCTTCCATCGTGAATTTCGGTGTCATCAAATTTGATATCGTAAACATTACGCAAAGCGACGAGTTTCCATCAGCAAAAGATAAAGAACCACTCCGTAATGTGCGAGGACAGTTCAACTCAAAAGGGAATCAATCGGTCAACGATGATAACAGCGATAATTGCTTTGTGCAAGCATCAAATTACGGGTGGTTTGCCAAATGTGAAGTTTCTTTCTTTTTCATAGATCCCCAAAGATTCACTTCATTTGATTTCAACAGGAGTGGAATTCCATTCATTTATAACAGCTGGTATACATGTATATTTATATATTTGACGTTTACATATAGGTAGATTGTAATTTAGAGTACTTGTTGTGTTGTAATTGTACCAGAAAAATGTCTATAAGATACTTTGGAGTCAAATTCTGGTTGACTTTATGCATCGTTTATATTCGTGTTGTTTTAATGCGAAGCGATTCCTAATTTGTTTCCAAATAAAGATTTTTTCTCGATTCTAATAAAGTTCATCCCGTAACTATTCTTGCTGTATTTAGTCGAACCCCCCCCCCCCCCCACCTAATTTTGCAGCTTTGTTTTGATTTTACATCCTCTCTTTGAGAATTATTGATTGAGAATTTCAAGACTTCAGAAAATTATAGAGTAACGCAATATATGAAAACAGTTTAAACACATGTTTAAGAACTTGATTAATCAAATTTAAGATTGCAATACTCTGTACTATTTGAAGATAAGAAAGATAAAAGATTTTGAAATGAGAGATAATAAGATTTTTAAAAATGCTGGAAGTCAGGAACATACACGACTAATACTTTGAGTTGAAATATCTTGAGAACTTGGAACATTCGATTACCTTCAAGAGTATCTACTTTTTAGCAGTTTTGAGGTTTCTATGATTGGAGACAAGAGACTATAACAATGAAACTTATTGAACAAATTAGAACAATTTGAGAAATTTGTGAACATATGAGAACTATTTACAAATCTATGAACATGAGAAATATTTCAAAGATTAGAATAGATAGGAATTATTTGAACATATGAGGACTTTTGAGAAGTTAATAAACCTTTATTGAGATTATGTGACTGTAATGTGAGATGATTGAGAAATTGATCTGAGATAATTTGGAAAAGAAAATATACAGGAACAACGACTACCTGGCTGAGTCAAGATATCTTCTGAAAACTTGATCATTTTATTAATGATTTTTCAAGGTATAAGATTTTATGATTGAGAACTGGGATACTTCAGCAATTGACATGTTAGAGTCAGAACAATTTGAAGATTAAAAATCCAGATGAGAATATTTTAAACACATGATGAATGACTCATTTGAAATATCTTTTGGAAAAAACAACTTATATATATCTGATATTCTTTCGTCCAATCTATACATACCGGTACACAATAAAATCCTACTTATCAGAGATAATCAGGTCATGGAATAAAAAAGTTCATTATTTTGATATGTAATAAGATAGATATAACATCTATGTTTCTTCTCAGTTTGATATTTAATTTTTTTTAATGACACAACATGCTAGAATCACACGACCATTTCAAAACGGATAGGTCACAGACTTTAATGAAAAGGTGAAGATAACGCACAGTGATCAATCTCATACCTCTTATAAAGGTGAAGATAACGCACAGTGATCAATCTCATACCTCTTATAAAGAATACAAATTAAGAGATGGGCAAACACGGACCCCTAGATACACCATATGTGGGATCATATGCTCAGGAGGAACAAGCATCCCCTGTCGACCGGTCACATCGACCCTGACCTGTATATTTTGATCAGATAAAAGTAGTAATCCGTAGTCAAAAATCAGTTTGTAAAGAACGGCCTAACAATTGGTATGAAATACGTCAGGCAGCATTTGACCATTTTCCATTTCTGGTGAAATTTCTATTCGTAAATTGTAAATGTACACTTCTTTTCTTTCAGTAAAACGTGATTCTTTAAGTTAGTATATCGCGAGATATAAGGCGAATAGCTCCAGGTTTATAGCGAGAATTGCTTCTTTGCAATTTCTGTATTTGTGCCAATCTCTGACGTTCAGACAAAGTTCACTTGTTCGACGTCGTCTGTTTGGGTGATTTTGTAATTTACATTGATCAGCCGTATGTCAAAGTAATTATTTGCTTGACCAATGTCGGACTACAGATGTTCCCGATAAAGTATCTCTCTATAATGTACAAATTGTCCACATCAGGCATCCCTGGCTTTTATCATGATCCCAGCAATGGAATTGAATTACAAGAAACTTTACAGATGCTTATTCAATGGACAGGGGAATTATTTCCGATACACTCTGTATCTGTGACAATTCTGTGTATGCATTATATTCTAACATCACCCAATTGACACGCCTACTATCAACGTGGTTTTAGAATACTAATGTTGTTTGTGAATGGATGACAAACTTTGTGATTGGTATCACAGATACTCATTATTAATGGAGAAGGGAATTAGTTCCAAAGATACATTGTGGATTTGTAACATTTCTGTGTTTTCTAACATTATCCAATTGACAATCCGCCTAATTTCCACGTGATTTTAGAATATTGATTAGTAATTTAACGTTTGAGAATAAAGGATTAATTTAGTGATTAGTAGTACACGACTTCACTACAACAAGGCTATAAGGGGGATGTAAAAGGGACAAGCCCCCAAAAGTCCTTAAAAAAGAAAAATAATTAAACGACCGGATATCATAGCCTTACATGATTGGAATGTTATATATCATTAATGTGCAAAGTAGCCCTCAAATTACACTCCCCTTAGCGCATTAAGAATATATAAATGTAGTCACATTTAAATTCCATAGAAGTTGACACTTTAATATATGCACGGCGGATGTGACCGGTCGACAGGGGATGCTCACTCCTTCTAGGCACCTGATCCCACCTCTGGTATATTCAGTGGTCCATGTTTGCCCAACTCTCTATTTCGTATTCCATATAGGAGTTATGAGAATGTTCACTTTTCGCTATCATAAAGTATCCTCACCGTTACGGCCCTGGGCGTCATGCTTAGGTCAGCGCTTCACCAACAGCTCTTAACTCTATGAAAATTTCCCAAATGGGACGTAAAAGAAAACACAAAACATTTGCCTATTATATTGTTTGTATTCGGCGAACGGTGAACTTGATAAAAGTCGGGTCAACCACAAGCCATGCAAGAACATATATAATGATAAAATAAACATAAACTTCAAACAATTGGCAACCAGCTATAACAAATATTTAAAAAGTATTAAAATTTCATTTTTAAAAATACATATGAACTGCGACGATTCATGCTACCATCATACGTGAAATTTTCAAATGTGGAAAATCTGTAAATTAATATGATTGTTCACGAGGAAAGAGATATCAGTTATTCCCCCTTATAAATCAATATGAACCTTCAGCCCTCTCGCCATTTTTCTATAACAATTTTTGACAAACTTCTTCTAATATTTAAAAGTTCATTCCAAACAATGAAATATATAAACCTAGAAACATGCTCCCATTGCATGTTTTTGCAAGTCGTACTTCCGCACGATTTACATAACGTACAACCGTTTCCTCAGTGACTTCTCCATGTTTTACATTACTTGTAGTTTCAAATCCCAGCATTCAAGTAGCTATATTTAATTCATTCAATCGAGAACTATCTAATTCATGATTTTAGTCAATCACACACATCTCCATCTGTATTCCGCACGACTTTGTCTCGACTGCAGTTATCTACCTTTGTAATATTATTGACGTCTTGTACTACCATAATATACGTATCAACAACTCGCCGCAGTTACGTCCCTTGTCCGCTACAATAATGTCCCTGGGTATGAAAACTTTTAAAATAATTAACTACTGGACACGGTAAATAGGGGGGAAAACTAGGGATATTCTCCTTTGGCCGATCCCACGAAGAGGGATAATTTGAGTTACTGGTTAATTTAACCTATCAACCAGCAACTTTTACTGAAAACAGATATACTCGTACATGTAGAACGTATACGAAAAAGCCGAATTTCAACATACTTTTCAATAAGGTATCCGCATCTCAGTAGTTCTACAGAAAATAGTGTCATAAAGGAAAACCATGGCGACAAAATGTTATGGCCTCGTAAAAATGTCAATCTTTTACATCCTTACACAATGCACACAAATAAAATCACCATTGCACAAATTTTAATGCATTACCCCTTTTCTTTTTATGGTTGACAAGGAATTGTAATTTAAAAAACCCTCTGTATTTGAATCAATGTTGAGGACGCTTTTGCTTACTCAAGCCAATTCCATTCAGCCAACGTAGATAAATTCTACGTTTTAAACCAACAGTATTTTTAAATTTGAAAGTTGGCTTAATGGAGGAGAAAAGGCCTAGCAAATAGTAAATGTCATAGACAGAATTAATTTACTTTTTTCGTTTTCCGTTTTGATAGTGAAAATTGGAAGAAATCGATTATTGGATTGGTCAACTTTTTTCCTTTGATAGTTTTTAGCTAGCAGCAGCAGTGTTTGTTTGGTATTTGGATACACACTAAACAGATAATTCACATGAACGTGTACAAGTGATATAAAACATCCTCAATTCTCTCACTTTCTCTCGCATAGCTTTAGAAAAGATTACGGGACGTAAAACGTAGAATTGATTTCGTCGATTTCATCATCGTCATCTAAAAACATGACGATGACATCTTTATTACCCTTATCAATGTAGATGTGTATGTCGTCACTAACACGTTCTTTGTAATCTGATTTTCAGAATCCTGAAATGTAACGACCCCCTTGTTACGTTCTCAAGTAAATCCGGATGTGTGACTGTAACCATTGGCAACTATCTCTGTCGGAAGTGTGACCCCGCTGGAGTATATAACATTTCTTGTTTGTTTGTTTTTACGTAGAACTGTTCACTGACATAGAGACTTCACCAGGTGCACTTCACCAAACCTTGACCCTTGTCTGGCGGCCAAGGCCGGGGGGGGGGGGGTGGGGGGTGGGGGGGGGTTGTTTAGTGTGCCAACATCTACCGTGACACGGTAAGGTCATATCTTAAAGAAGCGATAATTCTACTTCTTCATGTAATAACAAGCATACATACATATCCGGACAACCAATAGTCAGTGTTTCGTTGTTTTACATCCCATTTGAAAACTTTTCCCCTCATGTAGAGACGTCACCGGCTTACGATGAAGTGCCACAAATTTTGACCTACGCATTGCGTAGATTGCTGTACATGTAGCAGTAAGGAGTCTCTATCGTGTCAATGACTCGTATTTGTGAGAGTATGGCTTGCCTAGCACTTGCTAAAGGAACAGTCACTATCAATCTTACGTTAAACGCGGTGCCGGGATAGAGAATTGAACCCGGGTCTCCCAGGTCCAGTGCCTTAACCACTAGGCTACGGCGACCGTGTAAAGATACTCAGTATTTAACTATCCAGAGACACATATCTCCTTGTGCCCTTTCTTCCAAGCTGTCTTCTGACACACCTTGGAACAGTACCAAGCTTTATGGCACCTCCCGCACGACGGAAACCCCTTCTCTTCTTCCGATTCTTTTCCGCATTCAGTACAGATATCCGAGTCATCCCCCTCAAACAAACAACCAGGGCATTCACACCAGAAATGATACAAGCGATACAAAAGGCCTCGTCTTTGTTGGCGGTTAAGTGACGTATCCACGTACGATACAAGCAATTCTTCTCCCTGTTTTATTGGTTTCCTGGAGATCACGTGTATACCAGGAGCCTCGTTTGCATTTCCAGAAATTATTTCAACGTTGCTTGCGCACGAATGTTTTAAACTGGATTGAATAGGAAACAATCCTGCAAAAACAACCTCTTTTACTGAATTTGACAGAATCTTTTTCAAACTCTTCATTTCCGGTAACATATCCACTTGCTTACGGAATTCAAAATAAGGATGATATGGATCTGAAAACGCCTGTACGTTTCTGATGATCTGGCCGTAGCGGAAGTTGAATTCTTCTGGTGTTATCTTGTAATGTCTGCTTTGGTCTTTGCTGCTGAACATCTTTACCATAAGGTCATACATTTTTGGAATCTTCTTCGTCACTCCTCCATGACAATTCACTTGGAAGCTGAAGATGATTATACAAAAAGTTGTTGAAAATAATTCCATAAGAATCAAGTACTGGGTAGAGGTTAGGAAGGAAGCTAATAATGAAGATCTCTGCAAAATGACAAAATGCTAATATCCGGTACTGAAAACTTGACTAACTAGAACATTTGTATTTTAATCAATTGTCTTCTTATTTCTGCTCACCTTTCGAATTTCCTCCGGGCTCTAGTGGTATCTAAGTCATCAGCCTGAGATTTACCGGTGTTTTTTGCATCATTGATAGCATCACATAAGATTGTTGCCCAGAGCCTAGCCAAGAGGAAGGGACTGAAGTTTTCATACCACCACCCATGGAGATTATCTGTGCCTTCAAGTAAAGCTTTTTTGAACTCGGTGCAGATCTTGTATAATTTGGGCGAGTGTTCATTTTGGGATGGACATATAACTTTATGATATCCTTCCCATGACTTACGTCTGCACTCGTCAGAACAATATACTTCCATAGAACAGTGCTCACATTTCACGGGTGCTCGGGTTATCCAGAATTGGTCAACAGCATTCATTAATATTTTATTGCTTTTTAGAATTTTCAACCCAAAGAATTCTTCCGCTGACACGAGACATTTCGCACAATGACCGCATACTGGAATAGTACCATAGTCACAATCAAAAGCAGGTGCGAGGAGAACAGGTTCCTCACGAAAAACAACAGATTGAACAGCCTTGCAGCAGGAAGCCCGAACATGTCGACCCCTCTCTGTAAGCTTCACCTCAATGTCGGTTTCAGTGTTCAGATTGTTAAAGAGCCGCGAGGCCCGGATATTCAGAAACAACTGTGTTGCTTCTTGGGCTACTTTACTGTCAGTGTCATCTGATTCTAAAACGGTCCTTACCCAGTGTTCTGCTATGGCAGGGAGAACCAGCCGATTTGCTGCTTTAGCTGTAAAAAAGCAGAGATGTACAATGTACATGTAAAAGGCATGTATTAATTCATACCAATTATGTACATATTTGTGTAATCATATAGAAGGACGTGTCACTTTCCTATATATACCTCTATCAGATGCAAGTAATTTGACGTAATGTGTTAAACACGCTCAAAACACAGAATCGCCTTTTATAACTTGTAGATACAATTGGAAAAAAACCTTTATATTGAATTAAAGCTATATCATTGATCCCAGGAGTTCTACAGGAAGATATGACATACATGTATTCTTAAAAAAAAAACATTGGATGATCTTATTCGGGCATTCATTGCATTATAACTGCAACGAGGTGTGTATAAAAATTAAATGGTCGTTATGGTGATCTAATTTGCAAATACAACCTATCGCGAGGTCGAATGCTGTCTGCAGTGTTTCATACCAATTGTAAGGCCGTTCTTTATATACATGTACTGATTTTGACTACGGAATACTCCGTTTACATGGTCAGGATACAGGGCTCACGGTGGGTGTGACCGGTCAACAGGGGATGCTTACTCCTCCTAGCCACCTGATCCCACCTCTGGTATGTCCAGGGGTCCGTGTTTGCCCTGCTTTTAATTTTGTATTATTTATGAGAATTATGAGATTGATGATAGTGGCGGATCCAGGATTTCCGAAAAGGGGAGGGGCTACATGTGAAATTCAAGTATTAGTCAAAATACGCAGCCATTTTGGGTGCCAGATCTGAATTTTTACTCATATTATTTCTAAACCTTTGACGAAATGGAGAGGACACGGCGGGCCCCCTCTAAATCCGCCGCTATATCAGTTTGCTATCTTCCCTTTCCATTAAAACTGTTGTACACATCCCGTTAGAAAGCAATACAAAGCTGAATGTGCAGTACTAATCAAACAGTTACATATCATTATCAACCGTCATGTTGTATAGGTATATAACTAGAACAGTTCCATAGCTAGGCAAAAGGCAAGTACAAATTCAAATTAATATATTATTGTTTTTAGATTAGTATTGAATGAAAGGTGAAGATAACGAACAGTGATCAATCTCATAAATATTATTTTGATACATTGCAAGTACGCGTAATACTATTTATCGTGTAATTCATTTTAATTATGATAGAATACAGTATGTATGCTTATAAATATATAGATTACTATTCAAGATTCAGTTTATTTGCACAATTTATGAAAACTTAAATAATTTGTAAACGAATTCATATTTTGGCGCTTTTGAGACTGCATCAAAATATACAATAAGTGCATAAAGAATAAGTTAATTTCAGTAATTACGTATATAATATCAATACATCACAACAAATATCTCAGAATACCCAGAACAGAAATTCATGATGACTCGGCGAAAACATGCATGTAGATATGACAACGGAAATACTTTTCATACCTCCTGTAATCCAAACAGAGGGCGATTTCCTGTCATTAGGAAGAGATACGCAGTTGTATACACACTCCTTGTATAAACCCTCGTCATATATAGACAGCATCAAATCACAAACATCATACTCAGAAGACCTGAAACAAAAATCCAACAGCTGCCTTCCTTTTCTTGTTTCTCCAGTTTTGAAAAGTTCTACTGCTTTTTCTGTGACTTTATTGACGTCCACGGGAAATTCCACCGACCTGATGGTTACGTCATTATCGTCTGCTTCTTCTGTCCATTGTTTCACGGTCTCCTCCTCGTCCTGCAGAAGGATATCATCACCTGGTAAAGGTCTCAGATTTGTTGACAACGGGGAAATGACGGGTTTTGGAGAAATCTTTTCCAGAACACCTTCTTGCATTTTTCGGAGCCCATCTTTTAATTCCGAACTAGAAGGATACACGCTAAGAGCCTCAGAAAAAACTTCGAATGCTTTTTGAAAATTTTGCGCTTCCACCAACTTCTTGGTCTCTATAATGTACGTTCCTAAATCACTGTCCATGATTATAACATATTCAACGTGAACTAGGAAAAAACGTGCATGTGAATCGGTTGCTATAGTGCACACACTTTACTTACAAATGCATGCAGTATGTTTCCTCCGACAGATTCACCAGGTGGAAACAGTCGTAAGGGTGTACATTTCTGTTAATCATTGATGATAATCAGTATCATCTGTTGATGTGTGTACGGGTTATGGGGAATGTCTGCCGCATATACCATGGTGTTGGTTAATGTGTGCGAACAGGCGAGATCCGCGCGCGCTTCTGCTAGATGAATTAAGAAAGAAAATATTTCTCATGAAAATGATTCATAACAATAATATATTTTACATATGGCGATACGGCTCCTTTTTATACATTCAAATCTGAAAACTGAACAAAGATTGATGATGTTAATCGTACACTTGAGGATTAAATATACGATTTATAGGGGTATTTAAGTAAGCCGTGCAAAAATGCATGTTTCAGCTTTGTTCATATATTCTCCATTATACAAACAACCTAAGCGATTTGTATTACATAGACTTTATGTCAAGATGAAAGGTCAGCCATATTATCGAGAAATGAAATACATTGATCTAGCGTAAATTGATTACAGACAAAATATTGATAAATGTAAATATTATAGTGTACAACAGGTATGTTTTCTTACTTTTCCACGGAGGTCAAACTACAACATGTAGCTTGATTTCTTTTACGATGATCTTGCCCAGTGTAAGTCTAAACAATGCCCAAATGTCTTTTTGAAAATATGGTAAAAGTTATTAAAACATACCACAAAGGGTGGGGTCACGCATGACATAGTAAGCCCTTTTTATGGGTACCAGTGAATCTGTCTTGACAAATACAGAAATTAACGAAATATTTGATTTGAGGGCATGGAATTACAGTGTTTAAGGTATAATCTTGGGGGTCAGAGGTGATCCCAGTGGTCCCTCTTATGGGTACTGCTAAATACAGTATAGTACAAGGAAGGAGATGCTACTTGGTTTGAGGGTAGAGAACTTAAAAGTTTTAGAATATTAGATCACATATATAATCATATTTAAAAGGGCAAGGTCAAACCTGACTGCAGGGGCCCACTTAATATATGACATTGAATTGGTCTTGAAACAAGGAACAAAAACAGCAAGAGGCCCATGGGCCACATCGCTCACCTGAGTCACCTTGGCCCATATCTGAAGACTTTCCATATATATTTGCATATAAAACCTTAGTCCCTATTATGGCCCAAACTACCCTTTGCAAACTTGAATCTACACTATGTCAGAAAGCTTTCTTGTAAATGTCAACTTCTTGGCCCAATGGTTCTTGAGAAGAAGATTTTTAAAACTTTTTCCTATATTTGTATGTAAAACTTTGAGCCCCCCCCCCCCCCCCACTTGTGGCCCCATCCTACCCCCCGGGGGCCATGATTTGAACAAACTTGAATCTGCACTATGTCAGAAAGTTTTCTTGTAAATATCAGCTTTTCTGACTCAGTGGTTATTGAGAAAAAGATTTTAACTATATATTTGTATGTAAAACTTTGATCCCCCTTGTGGCCCCATCCTACCCCCGGGGGCCATGATTTGAACAAACTTGAATCTGCACTATGTCAGAAAGTTTTCATGTAAAAATCAGCTTTTCTGGCTCAGTGGTTCTTGAGAAGAAGATTTTTCCTATATATTTGTATGTAAAACTTTGATCCCCTATTGTGGCCCCATCCAACCCCAGGGGCCCATGATTTGAACAAACTTGAATCCGCATTATGTCAGGAAGCTTTCATGTAAATCTCAGCTTTTCTGGATTAGTGGTTCTTGAGAAGAAGATTTTAAAAGTTTTTCCCTATATATTTGTATGTAAAACTTTGATCCCCCCTTGTGGCCCCATCCTACCCCCGGGGGCCATGATTTGAACAAACTTGAATCTGCAATATGTCAGGAAGCTTTCAGGTAAATTTCAGCTCTTCTGGCCCAGTGGTTCTTGAGAAGAAGATTTTTAAATGACCCCACCCTATTTTTGCATTTTTGTGATTATCTCCCCTTTGAAAGGGACATGGCCCTTCATTTGAACAAACTTGAAAGTCCTTCACCCAAGGATGCTTTTGGCCATGTTTGGTTGAAATTGGCCCAGTGGTTCTGGAGAAGAAGTAGAAAATGTGAAAAGTTTAACAGACAGACGGACAGACAGACAGACGACGGACAAAAAGCGATCAGAAAAGCTCACTTGAACCTTCGGTTCAGGTGAGCTAAAAACTATATACAATTTGAGAGGGGGGAGGGGCTAAATAGTTTTCACTATATACTCGTATCAAATCATATGTACATGTTTGATAGGCCGATGTCAGATTTTACCCCACGCATCAATATCATACAATGTACGTACAATAGCACTTATCTTAAAACACAGGACATGGAAAACATGGAAATAACTATATGGTATAAACTAAAGACTATTAAACCATGTATGACTGGGCAGGACCAGACCTGATTCTAGGGACCCACCTCATAAGTACCACTGGACTTGTACACAATGGAGAAGAAAATATGTGGTTTGGGAGTGGGGAATTCAGTATTTTTTAAATTAATATATTCTACATTATATCACAGGGTAGGGTCGGGTATGACCCCCAGGGTACATTTACTAGCACTGGGGCGGTTAGTGATTATACCATTATAGTCTGAAGGTTAATTCGAGTATTGATTGGAGTGCTCTCAAAACAGAACTCATTAAGAGATTTGCTGATATTTCTGATGCACAACATGCCTTTATGCTCTTGACACAGGTCAAACAAGAGTAGAATGAAAACGCACAGATATATATAGAGCGCATATTATCTCTCACGAGCAGGTATATGAGGGTGCTCATGATGGAAGGTCAACTTGTTGGGTATTGATGGCCTACAGATTAAAATTAAAGATCATGAGGGATGATCCAAAAACTTTACAAGAGGCCATTAATTCAGCCAGGGCTGAATTTATTTTACAACTTAGATTCCAGTTATGAACAGTTAGGAATTATTTTGCTCCAACCAGTAATGTGGGAGAACCATTGGAAGGTTTAAAAGACTGGGGGTGGGGGTGAGGGTGACGATGGATGACAGAGACCAAGACGAGATTTACACCAAAGGAAGTGTCTGCTGTGGACAAACAGTGACATTATTTGTTGGACAAGTCCAGGCATCATAGTTCAGAAGGTCCTCAGAGACGACAACGATAATGAATCGTTTATTTTATTTTTGTTAATGGGTGCAAGATTAAACAGAAAACGTAAACGAAAGAAAAACAACGCAATCAACTCTAAAAGAAATACAAGCGACAACAAAGTTGTCTTACAGATATTATCTAAATTGTCAATTGCTTTTATATTACTTTCTTACTTATACTGATTCTCGGGTTGTTTTTTTCCTTATCAGGTAAAACAATGCTTTCGTAAATGATTGTGGTGTACCCATTAAAAATATGTATTTCATGACATTCAAAGGATTAAAAACTGAAATGATTAACCTTAAAAGATGTCAAGAATGTTGATGAAATTTTGTTTTAATATAAACGTTCGGTTCACAAAACTATATGTAGTTTATCTAGACTTTGTGATGGCACTATTTTGCAAGACAAATGCAAACTTTAAAAATACTGTGAGGTGACTGTTAAATTGAAGATGATTTCACCTGTTGCTATAAATATTTAATTAATGGACACTGGGTCTTATCTACCCAGACTAAACTACCTTTTGCTAAATTTTGTAAGAAAGGACAATTTAGTTCTGACTTTTCGTTAAGCCTCCTATTCAGATAGTAGCGACCAAAGAATCTTGCTCCGCAGTAATTGGTGAATTGACACGCAGTGACTAGTGAACTGACCGGCAGTAACTAGTGAATTGACACGCAGTGACTAGTGAATTGACCCGCAGTAACTAGTGAATTGACCCGCAGTAACTAGTGAATTGACCCGCAGTAACTAGTGAATTGACCCGCAGTAACTAGTGAATTGATCCGCAGTAACTAGTGAATTGACCCGCAGTAACTAGTGAATTGACCCGCAGTAACTAGTGAATTGATCCGCAGTAACTAGTGAATTGATCGGCAGTAACTAGTGAATTGACCCGCAGTAACTAGTGAATTGACCTTACCTCTTTGTTATCACTAGGAAAGTAAATTATACGATATGACAAATATCTTAGAAACCTCTTTTTACTCCATACAGCAATGTCTTCTCGGCTGAGCTTTGGAAACCTATTCATTCCAAAGTAAACAATTTATCTGCGATCCAGATTCCTGATAAATTACAAGATTTTAAGACAATACTGACGGACAGACTTGTAAACGAGTTAACTAGCATTACCCCTGTGGATTCATCTCGTGAATTTGGGGATTGGCCAAATTGGGTTTATGCATTGTTAGGTCTAGGAACAGCTTTAATTAATGGGATAATAATCTTTACTTATCCTCAGTGTACGGAGCGTTGGTCAGGTAAATTATGGCAGAGAAATGATATAGTCAAATGGAGGTGAAAAACAGTTTCCGTTGTTAATGATTAAGATGTCTGGTGATGAAAACGCTTGTCTGGTCCCCGCCCCCGCCACTCATTGATAACCCAAAACGAATGATGAATGGGTGACGGGGGCGGGGATCAGACTATGAACACGCTGGCAGAGAGCACCAGTATACCTGCTGTCTACAAAACAGAAGTGGTCATCTCGGCTGAGATTCGGCTCGAATGGATGTTTGGATTGACGCCTTCACCAAATCTCGCAGCTGGAAATTTACATTCAGCTTCGGTCGGTTCTAGCAATTAATATGCACCTAGCTGACATTATCGTCCGCTTGTATTTGACTATCAAACCATCTCTGTATCACTATGTTGCATTACTTGCTTACTTACAGTTCGTTATGCAAATTCCATATTAAAAACTATCAATGAATTTTGATTTGGGACTGTTAACACCAGACATTGTTGAAACCAAGAGAGCATAACATACCCTTCACCCTTGATACCCATGAATTATGATATGGATAGACATACATTTCCTCATATGGAGTTTTCAATATACAATTCCGAGTACTCAAAACTTTCTCAATATCCTTTACTATATTGAAACCCCATATTTCTACTCCATAATTGAAAACACGGGCAATATAAGTATGCACTTGCAACCCTGTTAAGCTAATGCTTTTTGTGTCAGAACAAAGTTACCATTGAAATTAAGAGTAATGCCTAAATAATTGAAGGTATTGACAATTTCAATTATTTTTATGTCATAAGACCAATTATCACTGCGAGGTAAGTTTACAGCTTTTCTAAATACAACAATTTTCATTTTTGCAACACTGGCCTTAATATTCCATCTGTCACAGTAAGCATGTAATGTATCTAATATACCCTGAAGACCTTCCTTTGACTCTGCCATTCAAACTGTGTCGTCAGCATACACCAAACGAAACAATGCTAGATCTCTTAGTCGGGTTGGTTCACATTTTTTTGAAAGAAGTTCACATTCAAAACCATTGATGTATAGAGAAAATTGAAAGGGGGACAATGCTTCCCCTTGCATTACACCATTGAAATCAGACTTAAATCTAACACGTGACTTGACTTCACTGTAAAGTTGTTGAATAACATTCAGAAGTTTTCAAGTTACATCAATTGTGGCTAATTTGTAGAACTTGTTTCTATTAGCCTTTTGTAATCTATAAAGCAGTGATATAGGTTCTGTCCTTTGCTAAGGTAATGGGAAATTAGTTAATGAAAAGCAAAAATAGCATCACTGTACCAAACTCTGGTTTAAAACCAAAACTGCGCGTCAGATATAATATCATTTTCTGAAGACCATTCCATCAATCTATTCTTTAAAACTGTAGTGAAAATCTTAACTAAATTGCTTATCAGAGTTATCCCCCTGTAGTTACATGTACTTGTGTCGTTCACGTGTCTCTTTTTAGGTCACCTGAGTAAACTCAGATGACCTATTTCAATTGGTTGACGTCGTCCGTCGTGCGTTAACATTTAAACATTTTTAACTTCTTGATAACTATACTATTCCAATTCTTTTCAAATATGGTATGAAGCATCCTTGGGACAAGGGGGATATAAATTGTAAATTTCAGGAATCCTGCACCCCTGACGCCCTAGGGGCGGGGCAAAAACTGCCAAAAATTGACTCATTTTCAAAAATCTTCTTCTCTAGAACCTAGAACCGTACATGTTTAAGAAAAACTAAATGCATAGTGATGTAGAGCAGGAGGGTTGATCCCCGGGATAGGGGTTTTGACCCCAGGATGGGGCCAAACTTAGTATATACTAGTGTTTCCGTATAAAACACTTAAATATCATCTTCTAGAGTGCTATTGATGCTAAATTGAAACTAAATGGATATTCAGAGGGAATAGGTAATCCTTTACCAAAATTATAAATTGCATGTAAGGGTAAGGGTTTGGTTTCAGGGTGGTGTCAAAATTATAATAATGATTTGAACGATTTATTTAAGTTTGCTGATACTGTATAAAATCCAAATGCAACTTAGGAATAGCAAAAAAGGATGTACAAAAAATGGTAATTTCAGGGTTTTGACTCTAGGATGGGTCCAGATTAGTCATATCTTTTAATTTTAATACACATATTATGTAAAGTCTTTCATCAGTGTATGCACTTTTGAATACATTGAAGTTTTAAGAACACATCTTGTTTTATACTGTTGTTGAACATTAGAATTTAGCTTATATATTCAGAACAGGAATTTTTTTCTAGATTCCATAGCCCTTGGGAGGAGTGGTATTTTTCATTAGGCGTGGTACTCAGGTGACAGATAAGGCCTGTGGGGACTCTTGTTGTGAATCGGTGTAATTCCAGAAGACCCATGGTTTAGGAATGCTCACGAACCTAGAGTTGAGTTAAACAGCTTTACAAAAATTGGCCATAAATGTCTTTGAATTTCATAAATATATTCATTCAATAGATTATCTAACCCTGTAGCTTTTCCACCCTTCAAACTTTTTAATACTCGTGAAACCTCGTCCTCAGATATAATTCTATCAAGTTCGGGGAAAACTGACACCTGTACCTAAGCTTTCGCTGAATGGATCAGGTTCATTGTTACCATTACTAGAAAATAGAAACGTCCTTAAAATGCTGAAAAATGTCATAATTTGCCAGATAACTCCTAGTACACCATTTATGCTTGAATATCTTGTAAAACATCACGCAAGTAATCAAGCCCAAGTTTTGTTATCTTTCCTAAAAGAATAAAAAAAATTCCCCATTGGTCAAATCTATTTCTGTGGTTCTCACACATTCTGTTATTGATTAACTTCTTAAACACATAGCTAATATAATCTTAGGTACATAGTTAATTGAATTTTTATAGTTTTAACCATGTAGAATGACACTTATCTTGACTAATTAGACTAATTGAAACGCCTTCTACCGGTTATTGGTATGCAAACCTTGCCAAATACAAACTACAATATAACGAATATTGCGAGACGGTGTAGAATGATACTTATATTTACTAATTAGATTATTTGTAACACCTTCTAATGTTTATTGGTATAATATAAACAGTACCATATGGAGACCACAATGAACATTACATGTACATAACGAACATTGCTGGTGCTTCGGACTTGTGCACGGATTGAACACTGCATACAGTATTTTGACTTTATGGTTTCACCTTAACAAACATCCATAAGAAACTTTGACGGGTGGGGTTATAATTTTCTGTTAAACATGGAAATATCTGCGCTTCATTTTTGGGCATTTTATCCTTTTTTAGCTATACACTCACGATAATGCGTTATTACCCTGCTTTGTATTCTCTCATTCAGTTTACTTCCCATATAAAAAAAATCGTTCAAAATATATACGTAAATTGATTAAAAATTTTGGTACATGCATATCCGCTTTTCTAGCAAAGTAAGTAGGCCCTTTTTATTTTTGTCAGCTTTCTAGATGTATCGAAAATGGTTTTTCAAAATAAGATAAACATACAAAACGTTAAAATATTTAAAAGACTTAAAACAATGACAGTACCTTAGAAACATGAAAATATTTGTCTGCCAATTTCGTTTACGATTTATTCTCAACAAATATCTCGGTTATTTATAATTTGATCCAACAGTTCGTTGAACAAAATAACCGAAACCCATCTTTGATGGTGTCCCCCCCCCCCCCCCCCCCCCCATGATGATGTTTCCCATGCCCCCCCCCCCCCCCCCCCTGATGATGTTTCCCCATGCCCCCATCCCCTCCCTTTCCATTGCTGTTATTTTCCATGAGGTTCGAATTGCAGAAATTAATATTCTCGGGGAGACATCGGCATCGCTCGGCCTTTACATGTACGTCAAGTCGAAACTGAATCGCCATATAGGCATATTACCGTCTATGCGGGACAAAGCGATAGAAACAAAACTCTATTTGCGCTCATTTCTGTTCTTTTCTTTATGTTGTCTGTTTTGTGTAGATACAAATAGTGTGGAATAAACGTTTAATTAAAAAGTAACTGCCCCTGGTACACCGGTAATCTCGGCTGGATATTTGGATGGTATCATTAATTTAATTGATGCAAGAGCAACTACATAATTAGAGATATCTTCAATTCAACATATCCATAATTAGTCTCCTACCGACGAAGTCGAAGGGGACTTTAGGTTTGCGCTCCGCCCGTCAAATCAGTTTTCCACTTTTTTCTGTTCTTGTAGATATTTATTTCATATTTGGTACATTGCTTTGCCATAACAAGTTGCAGATTATTCGGTCCATTGATATTTCACTAAGTTTTCGATCCGTTGATTTTTCACCAAGCGCAATGTATCAGTTTTCCGCACTTATTTTCTCTGATTTTGCACATATTCATTTGATATTGGGTACACTGCTTTGCCATAACAAGTTACAAATCAATTTCGAATTTGGTTTTGGTCCATTGATTTTTCACTAAGTTATGGCCCTTGGACTTAGAAAAATAAATAACATGAATTATCAGTTTACCTCACTTTTTTTTTTTTTTGCTTGCAGATATTCTTTGATATATTGTATATTGCTTTGCCATAGTTACAGATCAAGTTCAAATTTCGTCTTGGTTCGTTTTCACTAAGTCATGGCCCTTGGACTTAGAAAAATAGCACGAATTATCAGTTTTCCAGACTATTTTTGTTGTGCTTGCAAATATTCATTTGATATTTGGTACATTTTCTTTGTCATAGCAAGTTACAGATCAAGTTAGAATTTTGTATTTTTTTCGCTGAGTTACGGCCCTTGAAAAATAATGTGAATTATCAGTTTTTCGGACTTTTTGTTTTGTTGTGCTTGCAGATACTCATTTGATAATTGGTACATTTTTAGCTCGCCCCAACAAAGTTGATAAGAACCTGTGGAGTCACATCCACACCAGCTTAAGAGTTTACATCCAAGTTTCTTATTTCTAGAGATAAGAGTACTACACTCATTAAAACTTCTAGCATAGTAATACAACAATGTAGCTAAATTATTCATGATCACGTACCTACATTTCACAGTTCATTGACTTGGTTAAAGACCTAAACCTAATAATGGAATTGTCTTTTTCCTGGTTTAGTCTTTGTACCTGAATAGAAGTTGATTTCCAACCATTCCTATCCCGGATCCCCAGTTTTTCCCTTTACCATAACCAACATAAGGAACTTCAAATATTGTTGCGGTCCAGTAATTTTTACGACCGGTAGGGGACTACATATTGCCATGCAATATTCTTAGAATGCCTGTTGAATTTATCATTTCTTTAATTGAATTGTTGCTCTATTTAAGATAATTGACATTCGCATTAATTCCTTATACAAAAGCGTTGTAAATGATTACAAATATCTTCAATTGAATTAAACAGATCATGCAATCATTTATAAATACCGAGCTCCAAATGCAATTTTGGGAGCAATAATTCCATCACACTGATGAGCGCATTAATTTAATTAATGAGAGCAATAATTGACTTGATGTGCGCATCAAAACAATTATTGCTCTCATCAATTGACTTAATGCGTGCATCAAATCAATTATTGCTCTCATCACTTGAATTGAAACACACATGAATTCAATTATTGCACGCAATATTTGAATAGATGCTCTTTTTCATTGAATTCATGAGAGCAATAATTGATTTGATGCACGCATCAATTCAATGATGAGGATTTCTTCAATTATTTGAGTTTATGTTAATTTCATGCTCCATAGGTAGCTCGGAGCAAGTTTCTAAACAGTCCGATAACAAAACGACGAAAATGCGGGTGATGCCGTCTCCAACCATTCGTAACCTGTCACAGTGTGAAAATTGCGGCAAAACTACATAGGGCGAATACACCTGGAGCAAAACCACCCGATTCCTTCAAAGTATTTTGGCGAACTAGTGTTTAGTCTAACCTCCAACAACATACAGAAACATTACAACTTACAGTGGACCACCTGGCTCCATGATCACATTTGATTAAATAATTTTTCTATATTTTCATCCAACTTTAATTTCTGTCGGAATGCCTGGGTTAAAGTAGACGTACTATATTTATCAAGATTCATACATGCATTGTTCACAACTACAACACATTCATGAGGAAATGTCTATCATTACAATTTGTAAAGATGTCAAAGGCAAAAATATTGGAATGAAAATAGAAAGTAAATTTTTAGTAATACAACAGTGAAATGCAATAAATTAAAACTCTGATGAAACTTTACATACTAAATGTATATATGTGCAATACTCCCCAAAATCTAATACATTACTCCATGTTTTAACAACTTGTATTAGTTTCGGGCACATTCAAGATTTCAGGGGGAAAAAATCTTTGTTTACTCTTTTCTGTCACTTGGAGAATTTTCACTGGAGGCGTCACCAGCTGTAGGTGAAGTGCAGCAAATCAAGACCTATGCTTGGCGCTCAGAGCCGTAGCAGTGAGGGTCCATTATCAAGCCTGGTGTGACATGGGACCTTGGTTTTTAAAGTCTTATCCAGAAGACTCGCGTGACTCATTGTAACTGCTGACTGTTCTGTGAAGGAGAAGTCACATCTTTTTTTCTTTAGCTCGAACGCTGTACAGCCATGGCACGAGTGGGACTTGAACTCGAGACCTCCCGGTTATGAAGCAAACGCTCTACCACTTAGCCACCACAGACAGTAAAAATAGAGTCAATAATGCTTTGATAAAATCAGACCAATAAATGTCTCCATTTTGAGATGCTATACAGGATATATATATATATATATATAGAGAGAGAGAGAGAGAGAGAGAGAGAGAGAGAGAGAGAGTATCATTGAAAATCAGGCAAAAGTCAAGGACATATATGAACTTTGTATGACCATATATGATACCATACATGACCATTGTCACCTCTTTTAGGACAGTTGTTAGGCTTCATTACTGGTAGCCATACAATAAAAAAAAATTGCTTGAATCATACCAAAATCCTTCCTCCACAACTACACAGAAAAAAAAAAAATTTCTATCAATTTTTTGATTGGGTGTAACTTCTGTATCAATGTTTTACTCTTTTGAAGACCTGATCAGCACAGCTACATTCCCGACAGAGACCTGGTTTAATATAAGTACGATACGAAATATTCAAAGCAACTGTTACCCTGCATATTTTTCTAAATACTTTCGTTTTAGTGATTAAAGCACTACTTGCCTACTCAAACCAAGGCTTTATTTTCGAGTTTAATTCTAAAGAAACTTTCACCATGGTAAAGGTTTGAAAAATAATAAATTTTATGCATCTTTTTATTAATGTGTAAGCTATCAGATACAAAAATCACAACTGAATTGCTGTTTACTTTAATCACATGTCTCTAAATCAAGCTCAGGCCAGGCTTGGATTTCTCAAAAAGAACTTAAGTCGAAAGTTGGACTTAAGTCTGAGATTTTACTCAAATTTTGACTGCTGAAATAAAAGACTTAATAAGTTTGCGATTTTCTCTCTCGATCGAGAAATCCAAGCCAGCAGCTTGTTTAAAATGAAGAACTAAATCACAAAGCATGCTATCATGTCAAATCCCAGGTCAACACTCATTTACAAGATGGTAGATTTACACTTGGAAAATATAATTTAATTCATTACAGTGAAGTAACAAAAGACGGCTTTGGGCAAAATTCAAACCCGAGCAAAATCCCTTTTCAATATATTAAGGCGAAAATAACACAAGCCAAAGTGTGTCCTTTAGACAGCATCTTAAACTAAATTTTAACAAGAAAAGGATGTCATTCACATCAAGTGTTGTTGGGCCCTGTGAATTCACAAGTTATTCAAAGTTCTTTAGCCTAAAAATATTCAGAAAGTGAATTGTGATTTCAGATCTCAAGACATAAATGTATGAAATTACATGACATATAATGGAAGAATTCCCACTGAAAGACAATACAATTATTCCAAACACTACAGAATGAAGCTTAGCATAAATGATTAAGACCACACACCTTTTATCGTATGAATTAAATAATCAATCATAAATGCACTGTACTTCTGTATACAGATCTACCCAGTCATTCATTTTTTGGGGTGTGGCTTTGCAAATGCATCCTTCACCACTTGTATATTACGTCTACTTTTAACAATATTTTGAACTGAACAATATGTCATGCAAACTAAGACAGATCAAATTACAAAGACATAATGGCATTAAATTTACAAACAAAGGTAGTAATTGTAAGTTTTTACAATATCTTGACTCCGTCCCTGTTGTTAATTTTACAACATTTGTTGGTGCATGATCACAACATGAGAGTCATTTTTAACCATCCCATCCACTGCCGATAATCTTCTGTACCATATAGAGGTACACCAAATCGCACATGTTGTTTTCTAATTCCGGTATAAAATTCAGTCACTGGTGTTTATCATACAAGCCGCACATTTCATCAACGCTCTACTTTTAGAAGTATAAATAAATTAAAAGTCAACAACACTAGCGACGCGAGCCGTGATTAGGACCCACTATTAGTTTCTGCGTTCGCCATGTGCTTGTTGTACGTCTTTTCCTGTTTCTCGTACAGCTTGACCAGCTTCTTTATCTGACCTTTGGACAGCTCCTTTCCTTCTGTGTCGTGTGTAGGGATTCCCTGAAAATTTCAAACAGATACAATTTCATTTAAAGTCAATAAAAAACATCACTGGGTAAAGAACTTTTCTGAAAACTTTTCTAAAAGGTCATAGCACCTTTACTGTTTCCATGCCACATAAATTCGAGACTTTCACAATATACTATGTACCAACATCATGGAGTACATTTACACCAAGTTTGATAATCTTAGCCTTATTAATACTGCTTTTAGTCTTCATCATTATCCCTGAAAATATGACTTTTGACCTTGCGAAATGACAGCCATCTTCCTCTCCCCAAGGGGAACATGTGTACCATGTATGATTATCCTAGCCTTATTAATGATCTTTTTATCCTTACTACAAGGTGCTAATGGATGAACTGACAGACAGCAGACAGACAAACTGTACCCCTGCACCATACCATAATACAATTGATCTATAATGGTTGAATATGTGTCTCAAGTTCATTATACCAACTTTATTAGTATTGTTTCTATCTTTTTTGTGCCTATAAAATTATCCATATGTTTGACCTTGACCTTAAAAAACAATAGGCCAACAAACTTGATGATCCTAGCCATACAAGTACTTTATCTGGCCCACAAGGTACTGACAAACATACATAGACTGATGGATTGCACCATACCATAATTTGACCCTTCTATGACAGGAGTAAAGAAAAGAGTTCAACATTGTAATCTTGAGACAAACCTTGTCGTCAAACTGTGAGTATTTATCTGTTTCTTTTTTGAAGAGTTCCCAGGGTGGTATCTTCTCCTGAGCAAGCTTAGCTTCCTGTTAAGACAAAGAATTACAACGATAAAATCTTCATATGCTCTGATCAATATTTCCTTACATCACTGCACTACCGAAAGTACAATATACTGTTGATCTGTTTTCATGGTAAAACTTTGATTTTTTTCATAATTTTATGAGTGTAGAAATTTAGTTTATAATGTGATTCAAATTTCAATGTCAATTTGCAAAACTTCAAAAAGAAAATGATTCGCGAATCTACTGAACACGTAACTAACCATTTCTAGTTTCCTTTTCTCTTTTTCTAGTTGTTTCAGCTCCTCTTGCTGAAGAAAAATTAACAAATAATTACATCCCATATTAAACTACATATATTGAATCACTGCATCTCTGTACAGCTTTCATGCTTCTTCTTCTTGAGAAATTATTAACACAAGAAAACTATACCTAATCAGAAGAAAGCATGGCAAAATAAAATTACAATAAACGTGGAAACATGGAAACAATATTTAAGTTTTTTTGAAAAAAAAACCTTAAGTGTCATAATAAAGCCCAGCTAATTAACTACACACAGACCCTGCCATAACAATGAAGCCCCTGCTTATAATCACAGACAGTTGATATAAAATACCTTCAGTTTTTCCTCCCGTTCCTTCATCAAAGTTTCTCGGTCTACGAGTTTGATGGTGGGCGGCGAAGTTCCATCCTCTAAACGCACCCCTAGGTTTGGCAAAACATCATCCCTCAGCTTGTCACACAACTTCAGGATTTCTATGGCTGTGATAGTGAAGATAAATACATGAATATCGCATATGTATGTATGTACATATGTATTTGCAAAGGGAGATAACCCTTTCACAGGGTAAAAGCAATCTGACCTTTCTGTTCTCTGGATATTGTCCTCACATCCTCTCTGAACTGAGCGAAGGCTGTGAGGAAAGGCATCACTGTTTCTTCAACCTAAGAGAAAAAAAAAGTATTGTGCGATTTAAAATAATATACACATGCAAACCAGACTTCTGTTGTTAAAATGACCAGCACTGTCGTTGTCCTAATAGTACTAAATGTAGTTTCTTACATTGACATTTTGTGTGGTGGATTGTGGGAAACCAATTTCTTCATCTGTTTCAATAGCTCCAAACACCTACAATAAATAAAACGTTCAATCAAAATACAGTACAACAGTTCAGTGATGTAGCCTGTGATGTTCTATCTAACCTTGAACAGTTCAGTGATGTAGCCTGCGATGTTCTATCTAACCTTGAACAGTTCAGTGATGTAGCCTGCGATGTTCTATCTAACCTTGAACAGTTCAGTGATGTAGCCTGCGATGTTCTATCTAACCTTGAACAGTTCAGTGATGTAGCCTGCAATGTTCTACCTAACCTTGAACAGTTCAGTGATGTAGCCTGCGATGTTCTATCTAACCTTGAACAGTTCAGTGATGTAGCCTGCGATGTTCTAACTAACCTTGAACAGTTCAGTGATGTAGCCTGCAATGTTCTTGAGGATCATTCTATTGGGTGTCTTGTCGTTAGACCTGGAGTTGGCCATGTAGACGTTGGCTGTTCCAATCAACTCCCTCAGGTGTTCTAAGGCAGTCCTTGTGTTGACATTATCTGACACACAAAAATTTTTTAAAAACCACATTATACGCCAATTCTCTCAATCTTTAAGTGCAGAATATTACAGGTAAATTGGTAAATAAGAGTACATTGAACATAGACCTACCACACAGGGCTTCATGCACAGCATCTCTGGTTTCAAAGTACCTGAAATATTTGGGACATGGGTGCTAAATGATACATTGCTTTTGTAGTATATCTTCAGAACTTTATCAAATATAAACAAGAGGCCCATGGGCCACATCGCTCACCTGAGTCACCTTGGCCCATATCTGAAGACTTTCCATATATATTTGCATGTAAAACCTTGGTCCCTATTATGGCCCAAACTACCCTTTGCAAACTTGAATCTACACTATGTCAGAAAGCTTTCATGTAAATGTCAACTTCTTTGGCCCAATGGTTCTTTTAAAGCTTTTTTCTATATTTGTATGTAAAACTTTGACCCCCCCCCCCCCCCCCACTTGTGGCCCCATCCTACCCCCCGGGGACCATGATTTGAAAAAACTTGAATCTGCACTATGTCAGAAAGTTTTCTTGTAAATATCAGCTTTTCTGACTCAGTGGTTATTGAGAAAAAGATTTTAACTATATATTTGTATGTAAAACTTTGATCCCCCTTGTGGCCCCATCCTACCCCCGGAGCCCATGATTTGAAGAAACTTGAATCTGCACTATGTCAGAAAGTTTTCATGTAAAAATCAGCTTTTCTGGCTCAGTGGTTCTTGAGAAGAAGATTTTTCCTATATATTTGTATGTAAAACTTTGATCCCCTATTGTGGCCCCATCCAACCCCCGGAGCCCATGATTTGAACAAACTTGAATCTGCATTATGTCAGGAAGCTTTCATGTAAATCTCAGCTTTTCTGGCTTAGTGGTTCTTGAGAAGAAGATTTTTAAAGTTTTTCCCTATATATTTGTGTGTAAAACTTTGATCCCCCCCTTGGGGCCCCATCTTATCCCCGGGGGCCATGATTTGAACAAACTTGAATCTGCACTGTCAGAAAGTTTTCATGTGAAAATCAGCTTTTCTGGCTCAGTGGTTCTTGAGAAGAAGATTTTTAAAGTTTTTCCCTATATATTTGTGTGTAAAACTTTGATCCCCCCTTGGGGCCCCATCTTATCCCCGGGGGCCATGATTTGAACAAACTTGAATCTGCACTATGTCAGGAAGCTTTCATGTAAATCTCAGCTTTTCTGGCTTAGTGGTTCTTGAGAAGAAGATTTTTAAAGATTTTTCCTATATATTTGTATGTAAAACTTTGATCCCTTATTGTGGCCCCATCCAACCCCAGGGGCCCATGATTTGAACAAACTTGAATCTGCATTATGTCAAGAAGCTTTCATGTAAATCTCAGCTTTTCTGGCTTAGTGGTTCTTGAGAAGAAGATTTTTAAAGTTTTTCCCTATATATTTGTGTGTAAAACTTTGATCCCCCCCTTGGGGCCCCATCCTATCCCCGGGGGCCATGATTTGAACAAACTTGAATCTGCACTATGTCAGAAAGTTTTCATGTAAAAATCAGCTTTTCTGGCTCAGTGGTTCTTGAGAAGAAGATTTTTCTTATATATTTGTATGTAAAACTTTGATCCCCCCTTGTGGCCCCATCCTACCACCGGGGGGCCATGATTTGAACAAACTTGAATCTGCAATATGTCAGGAAGCTTTCAGGTAAATTTCAGCTCTTCTGGCCCAGTGGTTCTTGAGAAGATTTTTAAATGACCCCACCCTATTTTTGCATTTTTGTGATTATCTCCCCTTTGAAAGGGACATGGCCCTTCATTTGAACAAACTTGAAAGCCCTTCACCCAAGGATGCTTTTGGCCAAGTTAGGTTGAAATTGGCCCAGTGGTTCTGGAGAAGAAGTAGAAAATGTGAAAAGTTTACAGACAGACGGACAGACAGACAGACGGACAGACAGACAGACGGACAAAATGTGATCAGAATAGCTCACTTGAACCTTCGGTTCAGGTGAGCTAAAAAGGGAGTGCTAAGTACAGTGTAGACTGACATTATTGAAGAGGAGGGATACCTTTTATTAAGTTAGACTAACATTATTGAAGAGGAGGGTTACCTCTTATTAAGTTAGACTGACATTATTGAAGAGGAGGGCTGCCTCTTATTAATTTAGACTGACATTATTGAAGAGGAGGGCTGCCTCTTATTAAGTTAGACTGACATTATTGAAGAGGAGGGTTAACTCTTATTAAGTTAGACTGACATTATTGAAGAGGAGGGTTAACTCTTATTAAGTTAGACTGACATTATTGAAGAGGAGGGTTAACTCTTATTAAGTTAGACTGACATTATTGAAGAGGAGGGTTAACTCTCATTAAGTTAGACTAACATTATTGAAGAGGAGGGATACCTTTCATTAAGTTAGACTGACATTATTGAAGAGGAGGGCTGCCTCTTATTAAGTTAGACTGACATTATTGAAGAGGAGGGATACCTCTCATTAAGTTAGACTGACATTATTGAAGAGGAGGGATACCTCTCATTAAGTTAGACTGACATTATTGAAGAGGAGGGTTAACTCTCATTAAGTTAGACTGACATTATTGAAGAGGAGGGATACCTCTCATTAAGTTAGACTGACATTATTGAAGAGGAGGGATACCTTTCATTAAGTTAGACTGACATTATTGAAGAGGAGGGATACCTCTCATTAAGTTAGACTGACATTATTGAAGAGGAGGGATACCTCTCATTAAGTTAGACTGACATTATTGAAGAGGAGGGATACCTCTCATTAAGTTAGACTGACATTATTGAAGAGGAGGGTTACCTCTAATTAAGTTAGGCTGACATTATTGAAGAGGAGGGCTGCCTCTTATTAAGTTAGACTGACATTATTGAAGAGGAGGGATACCTCTCATTAAGTTAGATTGACATTATTGAAGAGGAGGGTTACCTCTTAATAAGTTAGACTGACATTATTGAAGAGGAGGGCTGCCTCTTATTAAGTTAGACTGACATTATTGAAGAGGAGGCTTAACTCTTATTAAGTTAGACTGACATTATTGAAGAGGAGGGCTGCCTCTTATTAAGTTAGACTGATATTATTGATGACAAGGGTTACTTCTCATTAAACCAGATTTGATGAGGAGGGTTACCTCTCATTAAGGTCCATTTCTTCCTTAGACCACTTCTCAAAGGAAGCTATTCCTGTACCGGGAGTGCTTCTCAACAAGTTCTTCACATTCAGGAAAAATTCCTATAAGATATACACAACAAAATATCCTTGAAATATAAAATTCTAAAACTGTTGGTAGACAAAAAACAGAGCATGGCCCACAGACAGCAAGGCTCTAAATCAGAGAACATGGCCCACAGACAGCAAGACTCTAAAACAGACAACATGGCCCACAGACAGCAAGACTCTTAAACAGACAACATGGCCCACAAAAACAGCAAGACTCTAAAACAGACAACATGGCCCGCAGACAGCAAGGCTCTAAAACAGAACATGGCCCGCAGACAGCAAGACTCTAAAACAGAGAACATGGTCCACAGACAGCAAGACTCTAAAACAGAGAACATGGTCCACAGACAGCAACACTCTAAAACAGAGAACATGGCCTACAGACAGCAAGACTCTAAAACAGAACATGGCCCACAGACAACAAGACTATAAAACAGACAACATGGCCCGCAGACAGCAAGACTCTAAAACAGAACATGGCCTACAGACAGCAAGACTCTAAAACAGAACATGGCCTACAGACAGCAAGACTCTAAAACAGAACATGGCCTACAGACAGCAAGACTCTAAAACAGAACATGGCCCACAGACAGCAAGACTCTAAAACAGAACATGGCCCACAGACAGCAAGACTCTAAAACAGACAACATGGTCCACAGACAGCAAGACTCTAAAACAGAGAACATGGCCTACAGACAGCAAGACTCTAAAACAGATAACATGGCCCACAGACAGCAAGACTATAAAACAGACAACATGGCCCGCAGACAGCAAGACTCTAAAACAGAACATGGCCTACAGACAGCAAGACTCTAAAACAGAACATGGCCTACAGACAGCAAGACTCTAAAACAGAACATGGCCTACAGACAGCAAGACTCTAAAACAGAACATGGCCCACAGACAGCAAGACTCTAAAACAGAACATGGCCCACAGACAGCAAGACTTTAAAACAGACAACATGGTCCACAGACAGCAACACTCTAAAACAGAGAACATGGCCTACAGACAGCAAGACTCTAAAACAGATAACATGGCCCACAGACAGTAAGACTCTAAAACAGAGAACATGGCCTGCAGACAGCAAGACTATAAAACAGACAACATGGCCCACAGACAGCAAGACTCTAAAACAGAGAACATGGTCCACAGACAGCAACACTCTAAAACAGAGAACATGGCCTACAGACAGCAAGACTCTAAAACAGATAACATGGCCCACAGACAGCAAGACTCTAAAACAGAGAACATGGCCTGCAGACAGCAAGACTATAAAACAGACAACATGGCCCACAGACAGCAAGACTCTAAAACAGAACATGGCCTACAGACAGCAAGACTCTAAAACAGAACATGGCCTACAGACAGCAAGACTCTAAAACAGAACATGGCCTACAGACAGCAAGACTCTAAAACAGAACATGGCCTACAGACAGCAAGACTCTAAAACAGAACATGGGCCACAGACAGCAAGACTCTAAAACAGAACATGGCCTACAGACAGCAAGACTCTAAAACAGAACATGGCCCACAGACAGCAAGACTCTAAAACAGAGAACATGGCCCACAGACAGCAAGACTCTAAAACAGACAACATGGCCCATAGACAGCAAGACTATAAAACAGACAACATGGCCCGCAGACAGCAAGACTCTAAAACAGAACATGGCCTACAGACAGCAAGACTCTAAAACAGAACATGGCCTACAGACAGCAAGACTCTAAAACAGAACATGGCCCACAGACAGCAAGACTCTAAAACAGAGAACATGGCCCACAGACAGCAAGACTCTAAAACAGAACATGGGTCACAGACAGCAAGACTCTAAAACAGAGAACATGGCCCACAGACAGCAAGACTCTAAAACAGAACATGGCCTACAGACAGCAAGACTCTAAAACAGAGAACATGGCCCACAGACAGCAAGACTCTAAAACAGACAACATGGCCCACAGACAGCAAGACTCTAAAACTTTAACAGAACATGGCTCACAGATAGCAAAACTCTAAAACAGAATATGGCCTACAAGCAGAAAGGCTCTAAATCAGAGAACATGGCCCGTGAACAGCAAGGCTCTAAATCAGAGAACATGGCCCGTGGGCAGCAAGGCTCTAAATCAGAGAACATGGCCCGTGGGTAGAAAGAGTCTAAAACAGAGAACATGGCCCATGGGCAGCAAGACTCTAAAACAGAGAACATGGCCCACAGACAGCAAGACTCTAAACAGAGAACATGGCCCACTGACAGCAAGACTCTAAAACAGAGAACATGGCCCACAGGCAACAAGGCTCTAAAACAGAACATGGCCCGCAGACAGCAAGACTCTAAAACAGAGAACATGGCCCACAGACAGCAAGACTAAAACAGAGAACATGGCCTGCAGGCAGCAAGAATCTAAAACTTTATCAGAACATGGCCCACAGATAGCAAAACTCTAAAACAGAACATGGCCTACAAGCAGTAAGGCTCTAAATTAGAGAACATGGCCCGTGAACAGCAAGGCTCTAAATTAGAGAACATGGCCCGTGGGCAGCAAGACTTTAAAACAGACAACATGGCCCGCAGACAGCAAGACTCTAAAACAGACAGCAAGGCTCTAAAACAGACGACATGGCCCACAGACAGCAAGACTCTAAAACAGAGCATGGCCCGCAGACAGCAAGACTCTAAAACAGAACATGGCCCACAGATAGCAATGCTCCCTTGACTACCCTTGCTCTGAGATATTATTCTAAATAAACTGTGAACATCTACCATGGACCCATAAAGGACTGAATGCATTTTAATTTACAGAGCATGAAAATGTTTGCACATTTTTAAACATTTGACATACAGGACAGTAAAACTGATGTTCTTTTAAAACATCTGCCCCAGCGTCTGACGGGGAGTACCTACATTGACCATTTTTTCGTATCTGATGGCAACCTCCATGCTGTTCTCCCCGTAGTCTAGCGTGTCCTTCCACTGGTGAAGCAGGAAGAGGAGACGCAACTGTCGAGGCGTGTGCTTCTTCAGGGCATCCTTGATGGTGATGAAGTTTTTCAGAGACTTGGACATCTTGCAGCCTTCAATGGTCAGATGACCAGCATGGAGGAAGTATCTCACCCAGTGATCATTGTTGAAGTGAGCCTAATAATATAATCCAAATTAAACATTCGGTCCAAACAGATTACCTTGAGAATTTTTTCAATTTCTGACAATTTTAAAAAAATTTCATATTGCTTAAATACATTAATGGATAAAGTTGTCCTTTCCCTGGAGAGTATGATCTGTTAATGATTCTAGCATGATTAGAAAAATCTAACTTTTGACATATTTTAGTATTGCATTTTTCAGAAAATTGGCCGCTCCTTGAATCAGGCTGCAGTGCTCATTTCTAGCAAATTCTAAAAAGAAACCTTAGATTGGCTGCATGTGGAAAAAATGCAGCAGCTATTCCTGATGATAAACATTGATCATAGCCCCGTACCGAGTGTACATTTCATTCATAGCCCAGTACTGAGTGTACATTTCATTCATAGCCCCTTACTGAGTGTACATTTCATTCATAGCCCCTTACTGAGTGTACATTTTGATCATAGTCTCATACTGAGTGTACATTTTGATCATAGTCTCATACTGAGTGTATATTTCATTCATAGCCCCGTACTGAGTGTACATTTCATTTATAGCCTCATACTGAGTGTACATTTCAATTATAGCCCCACACAGAGTGTACATTTCGATCATAGCCCCGTACTGAGTACATTTCATTCATAGCCCTGTACTGAGTGTACATTTCATTCATAGCCCCGTACTGAGTGTACATTTCAATTATAGCCCCACACAGAGTGTACATTTCGATCATAGCCCCGTACTGAGTGTACATTTCATTCATAGCCCTGTACTGAGTGTACATTTCATTCATAGCCCCATACTTAGTGTGTATTTCGATCATAGCCCAGCAATGAGTGTGCATTTCCGAGAAACGCTATCATTTGTATTTGTAATTACAAAATAATACTAAATTAGTAACAATCAAGTTTATATTTCATAAATTTAAAAACTGGTTCATCATTTCATTTCACAAATCAATAATGCAGTCCTTCCAGAAAAAAGTAGCCACATCATCAGAAAAAAATGGTATCTCTAAGCAAGCTCGAGGGCCTCCTTTCTGAGTATGAATTTACCTCTGCTTGAGCGAGTTCATTATCGTGATGTGGAAATCTGAGATCAAAGCCTCCAGTGTGGATATCTAGAGATTCTCCTTGGATACTGCTGGCCATCGCAGAGCATTCAATATGCCAACCTGGACGACCCTACAATACAAAGAATACTGTCCAGTCAAATTATAATTCACTATAGACTGGACAACCCTACAATACAAAAAATACAGTCCAGTCAATTCACTACAGACTGGACGACCCTACAATACAAAGAATACAGTCCAGTCAAATTATAATTCACTATACCGTATATACTCGCCTTTTAAGTCGGATTTTTGGAGTTAAATTTTGGTCCAAAAGTCTATGTCTAACTTATAGGAGTGTCCTAACAATATTAGTATTTTTCTGGATGGCATAATGTATAGCCTAGTATTTTTTAAACAACAAAAACATGGACGAAATAAACAAAATAGTAACTGTTTAATTTGCTGAGAATAAAAAGTGATATATCGATGTCATATCCCAAAACATTATTGGAACATAGATAAATACATAAGAGTATTGATATGAAATTGATTTGTTGGGAAAAATATCAAATATCGGTGCATTTCTCAAAATGTTATTTGAAACACAGGTAAAAACATTAGAGCATTGATTCGAAATTGTCAACCGATTCTTGAAAAAAGTTAGACCAACTTATAAATGGGTCAATGGTGATTTCTTCCAAAATAACCTAAAAACTATACAATCGACTTCTAGGTTAACTGACTTAAAGGCGAGTATATACGATAGGCTAAAAGTAATTGCAACAGAATATCTTTTGTGATCAATAGACTTCACTATACACAAAATACATGTAGTAAAAAAGAAAAAAGCCAATATTCAGCAATATCAACTTTTCTATGGAATTTACTTTTGTCAAGGGAAGCAACTCTTGTCAATTATTCTAAAATCTGCCTATATATTATATAAAAAAATCACCATCAAATGAAAACGAGAATGATTTCATTGGATAAAATCATACAGTTATACATAAACACGCTTAATCTTTGTAATCATTTTAAAAAAATGTCCACTAATGTTGACCAATTAGGGAAAAATAATATATCATATTGCCTGACTTTTCTTGAAAAATATAAATATAAGCAATATGAATAGAATCCTTCATTGGTACGAGTTTGGGATAGGGAAATTCCACAGAGGGGACAAGATTCGCAGTCTTGGACTTGACTTTAACGTAGTTCCACCCTCTTGTGACATCATAAGATTTCGCAGTCAATGATTTAGTAAGATTTAACCATGACAGGAACATCAATTTCGTTGGAGTCTTTTTCAATAGTTATTGTAAAAAATTCTTATCAACCATAAAATATTTCACAAGTCTACGTTATATATGAATGATCAATTAAATGTTTCAAAATATTAAATCCAAGGGCAATAACTTTGTTTTCATCAAATTATTTGATAGACCTCCTTTATATTTCCAAACATTTTGTGTATTTCTTTTTTTTTTTTTTTTAAAAGTTTCATAAAATTGTTATGAATACTATTATATCATTTCAACCAGTTTTTGTGAAATTTTGATAATGCTGCTGAAGGAAAATTGCAATTTTCTGACGTTGATACTGTGTGCTAATTGATAATTTTTTTTATTAATACCGCAACATATTTATCTTATCATTTTTATTTGTTACCAAGATATATTATTTGAAGAATCAACAATCAAATATAAGATTGAACCTATATATAATTCTAGAGGAATTACTTTAAAATTAACAAATCCTCTTTTGAACTTCAATGCAAAAACTAATTAGAAAGGCAAAAAGAGCATATCCGAAAATGGTTTACACTATAAGTGTAAACTTAAAAAACCCAAGGTTGTCCTCGAGATAAATACTCTTCACCTTATAAAGTAAATTATAGAAAATATATGACATCACAATCAATGACATCACAGAAGAGTAAAACAGAAAAATCTCACATGGGTAAAGTCGATCTCACACTAGTGATGATGTAAGAAATGTATTCGACTACCTAGCTCAGTAGCTTCATGTGTTGACTGGTGATCGGTGGTTTGTACGTTTGAGTTTAACCAGGGATTCAATTATTTTAAAATTACTTTTTACTCAAACCACATTTTTTAAAAACTAAATATGATAAATTTGAAACTTTTGAATTCCAAAATATTATTGTACATATTCTCTACTTTCTATTCATATCAGATTTCCCTACTGTCAGAAAAGTTTGGAGACTTTAATTCCAAAAACATGATAAAATTTCCCTTTATCCACAATTTTTTTCAATTTTTATGTTAGAAAATCTAACATTCAGAGTAAACAGTTTCAATTAAATTCAAGATACTATCATATAATTTCTTTTGCAATTAGTTTTAGTTTATAAGCAAATTTTTGACAAATTGACTGCACTATAATAAATTGTTCAAATAATTTAATCTCATCCTTTTTTCTTTGCCTACCAATATTCGACATCTACATGTGAACTGCAACAAGTTTCACTACAGGGTATGATGAAATAACAAGTTGAATAGCAACTTTCAATGTCAACATGATGTTTGAAATTAAGGACATCAGAACATTTTTTCCAACAAAAGGTAAAATGTACTGTATTCTGTATGAGATACAGTGAAACAAGCTAATAGAGAAATGCTAGGGTCAACATAATTCATTACATCCAGTAATTTACAATATGCTATCTAACTTCAGAGAATGGAATTCACTTTGCTGTAAGCATGAATTCCTTATAAGTGTGTTCCTTGTAACCGTGTTTTACTGTAGATCCACTTCCAGTACCTTTCCCCAGGGCGAGTCCCACGAGGGTTCACCAGGCTTCGAGGCCTTCCACAGGGCAAAATCTGTCGAGTTCTTCTTCTCTTCCTGCCTCTCTGCTGACACACTCAATTCACCTAAACAGAAAAAAGGGCAGATAATCATCTAAACAGAAAAAAAGGGCAAATAATCACCTAAACAGAAAAAGGACATGCACCCTTAACAGCAAATAGACAAAAGAAAGGTGTTACAAATCACATGTGTCTACCAGGGTGGTAGCTTAATCTTGAGAATTTGCTCAAAAGTCTAAAGTAGAAAGAATTCTGATTTGCTTCAGTATAAAACAATTGTTTTACAGATTATGTAAGACTGAGAGGAAAGGCTTATTCATTTCAATGTTGTGTACAGTGTTACTGCAGATAAAATACTGTATAAGCTGAATTTTTAGTGTAGATTTAATGTTGGCATTATTAGCGAGAGTGATCAGATCGCTAAAATTGAATACCGCTAACAATTTATTTCCTATTGGAGGTAATAGTTATCTTTCCTGGAATGATGAAGTCACTGAAATTAGCTCTCGCTAAATACATATCCACTTTTTCAGGAAAATTTTTAAAAATTTGTATCTCACTAAAAATTCCACTTATACGGTAAACTGTTAGTATGGTGAAATCAACTCTGAAACACCATGTCCAAAACTAACCCTCTCCCTCATTGAGGGCTGCTTTGTCACCATAAGCCTCAGGGACAATCTTGGCGTAAGTGTGACCCTCCGTGTTGTCAAAGGCAGCAGTGTTGAAATAAACTGACCCATTGGACTCGTATCTGTGGACAGAAAAAGGCAGCTGATTATTATAGATCTAAACCTGTAGCAATGTCAGGAATAGTTATACTATAGTAATGTCAGGAATAGTTATATTATAGTAATGTCAGGAATAGTTATACTATAGATCTAAACCTGTAGCAATGTCAGGAATAGTTATATTAATGTCAGGAATAGTTATACTATAGTAATGTCAGGAATAGTTACACTATAGTAATGTCAGGAATAGTTATACTATAGAAATGTCAGGAATAGTTATACTATAGTAATGTCAGGAATAGTTACACTATAGTAATGTCAGGAATAGTTATACTGTAGTAATGTCAGGAATAGTTATATTATAGTAATGTCAGGAATAGTTATACTATAGTAATGTCAGGAATAGATACACTATAGATCTAAACCTGTAGCAATGTCAGGAATAGTTATATTATAGTAATGTCAGGAATAGTTATATTATAGTAATGTCAGGAATAGTTATACTATAGTAATGTCAGGAATAGTTATACTGTAGTAATGTCAGGAATAGTTATACTGTAGCAATGTCAGGAATAGTTATACTGTAGTAATGTCAGGAATAGTTATATTATAGTAATGTCAGGAATAGTTACACTATAGTAATGTCAGGAATAGTTATATTATAGTAATGTCAGGAATAGTTATACTATAGTAATGTCAGGAATAGTTATACTGTAGTAATGTCAGGAATAGTTATACTATAGTAATATCAGGAATAGTTATACTGTAGTAATGTCAGGAATAGTTACACTATAGTAATGTCAGGAATAGTTAAACTATAGTAATGTCAGGAATAGTTATACGATAGTAATGTCAGGAATAGTTATATTATAGTAATGTCAGGAATAGTTATACTATAGTAATGTCAGGAATAGTTATACTATAGTAATGTCAGGAATAGTTATACTATAGTAATGTCAGGAATAGTTATACTGTAGTAATGTCAGGAATAGTTATACTATAGTAATGTCAGGAATAGTTATATTATAGTAATGTCAGGAATAGTTATACTATAGTAATGTCAGGAATAGTTACACTATAGTAATGTCAGGAATAGTTATACTATAGTAATGTCAGGAATAGTTATACTGTAGCAATGTCAGGAATAGTTACACTATAGTAATGTCAGGAATAGTTATATTATAGTAATGTCAGGAATAGTTATACTATAGTAATGTCAGGAATAGTTATACTGTAGCAATGTCAGGAATAGTTACACTATAGTAATGTCAGGAATAGTTATATTATAGTAATGTCAGGAATAGTTATACTATAGTAATGTCAGGAATAGTTATACTATAGTAATGTCAGGAATAGTTATATTATAGTAATGTCAGGAATAGTTATACTGTAGTAATGTCAGGAATAGTTACACTATAGTAATGTCAGGAATAGTTAAACTATAGTAATGTCAGGAATAGTTATACTATAGTAATGTCAGGAATAGTTATATTATAGTAATGTCAGGAATAGTTATACTATAGTAATGTCAGGAATAGTTATACTATAGTAATGTCAGGAATAGTTATACTATAGTAATGTCAGGAATAGTTATACTGTAGTAATGTCAGGAATAGTTACACTATAGTAATGTCAGGAATAGTTAAACTATAGTAATGTCAGGAATAGTTACACTATAGTAATGTCAGGAATAGTTACACTATAGTAATGTCAGGAATAGTTATACTATAGTAATGTCAGGAATAGTTATACTGTAGTAATGTCAGGAATAGTTATACTGTAGTAATGTCAGGAATAGTTATACTATAGTAATGTCAGGAATAGTTACACTATAGTAATGTCAGGAATAGTTATACTATAGTAATGTCAGGAATAGTTATATTATAGTAATGTCAGGAATAGTTATACTATAGTAATGTCAGGAATAGTTATACTGTAGTAATGTCAGGAATAGTTACACTATAGTAATGTCAGGAATAGTTACACTATAGTAATGTCAGGAATAGTTATAATATAGTAATGTCAGGAATAGTTATACTATAGTAATGTCAGGAATAGTTATACTATAGTAATGTCAGGAATAGATACACTATAGATCTAAACCTGTAGCAATGTCAGGAATAGTTATACTATAGTAATGTCAGGAATAGTTATATTATAGTAATGTCAGGAATAGTTATATTATAGTAATGTCAGGAATGGTTATACTGTAGTAATGTCAGGAATAGTTATATTATAGTAATGTCAGGAATAGTTACACTATAGTAATGTCAGGAATAGTTATACTATAGTAATGTCAGGAATAGTTATACTATAGTAATGTCAGGAATAGTTATACTATAGTAATGTCAGGAATAGTTATACTGTAGTAATGTCAGGAATAGTTATATTATAGTAATGTCAGGAATAGTTATACTATAGTAATGTCAGGAATAGTTATACTATAGTAATGTCAGGAATAGTTATACTGTAGTAATGTCAGGAATAGTTACACTATAGTAATGTCAGGAATAGTTATACTATAGTAATGTCAGGAATAGTTATACTATAGTAATGTCAGGAATAGTTATACTATAGTAATGTCAGGAATAGTTATACTGTAGTAATGTCAGGAATAGTTATATTATAGTAATGTCAGGAATAGTTATATTATAGTAATGTCAGGAATAGTTATACTGTAGTAATGTCAGGAATAGTTATACTATAGTAATGTCAGGAATAGTTACACTATAGTAATGTCAGGAATAGTTATATTATAGTAATGTCAGGAATAGTTATATTATAGTAATGTCAGGAATAGTTACACTATAGTAATGTCAGGAATAGTTATATTATAGTAATGTCAGGAATAGTTATACTGTAGTAATGTCAGGAATAGTTATACTGTAGTAATGTCAGGAATAGTTATACTATAGTAATGTCAGGAATAGTTATACTATAGTAATGTCAGGAATAGTTATACTATAGTAATGTCAGGAATAGTTATACTATAGTAATGTCAGGAATAGTTACACTATAGTAATGTCAGGAATAGTTACACTATAGTAATGTCAGGAATAGTTATACTATAGTAATGTCAGGAATAGTTATACTATAGTAATGTCAGGAATAGTTATACTATAGTAATGTCAGGAATAGTTATACTATAGTAATGTCAGGAATAGTTATACTATAGTAATGTCAGGAATAGTTACACTATAGTAATGTCAGGAATAGTTATACTATAGTAATGTCAGGAATAGTTATACTATAGTAATGTCAGGAATAGTTACACTATAGTAATGTCAGGAATAGTTATACTATAGTAATGTCAGGAATAGATACACTATAGATCTAAACCTGTAGCAATGTCAGGAATAGTTATACTATAGTAATGTCAGGAATAGTTATATTATAGCAATGTCAGGAATAGTTATACTATAGTAATGTCAGGAATAGTTATACTATAGTAATGTCAGGAATAGTTATACTATAGTAATGTCAGGAATAGTTATACTATAGTAATGTCAGGAATAGTTATACTATAGTAATGTCAGGAATAGTTATACTATAGTAATGTCAGGAATAGTTATACTGTAGTAATGTCAGGAATAGTTATACTATAGTAATGTCAGGAATAGTTATACTATAGTAATGTCAGGAATAGTTATACTGTAGTAATGTCAGGAATAGTTACACTATAGTAATGTCAGGAATAGTTATACTATAGTAATGTCAGGAATAGTTACACTATAGTAATGTCAGGAATAGTTATACTATAGTAATGTCAGGAATAGTTATACTATAGTAATGTCAGGAATAGTTATACTATAGTAATGTCAGGAATAGTTATACTATAGTAATGTCAGGAATAGATACACTATAGATCTAAACCTGTAGCAATGTCAGGAATAGTTATACTATAGTAATGTCAGGAATAGTTATATTATAGCAATGTCAGGAATAGTTATACTATAGTAATGTCAGGAATAGTTATACTATAGTAATGTCAGGAATAGTTATACTATAGTAATGTCAGGAATAGTTATACTATAGTAATGTCAGGAATAGTTATACTATAGTAATGTCAGGAATAGTTATACTATAGTAATGTCAGGAATAGTTATACTGTAGTAATGTCAGGAATAGTTATACTATAGTAATGTCAGGAATAGTTATACTATAGTAATGTCAGGAATAGTTATATTATAGTAATGTCAGGAATAGTTACACTATAGTAATGTCAGGAATAGTTATACTATAGATCTAAACCTGTAGTAATGCCAGGAATAGTTATACTATAGTAATGTCAGGAATAGTTATATTATAGTAATGTCAGGAATAGTTACACTATAGTAATGTCAGGAATAGTTATACTATAGATCTAAACCTGTAGTAATGTCAGGAATAGTTATATTATAGTAATGTCAGGAATAGTTACACTATAGTAATGTCAGGAATAGTTATACTATAGATCTAAACCTGTAGTAATGCCAGGAATAGTTATACTATAGTAATGTCAGGAATAGTTATATTATAGTAATGTCAGGAATAGTTACACTATAGTAATGTCAGGAATAGTTATACTATAGATCTAAACCTGTAGTAATGTCAGGAATAGTTATATTATAGTAATGTCAGGAATAGTTATACTATAGTAATGTCAGGAATAGTTATACTATAGTAATGTCAGGAATAGTTATACTATAGATCTAAACCTGTAGTAATGTCAGGAATAGTTATACTGTAGTAATGTCAGGAATAGTTATACTGTAGTAATGTCAGGAATAGTTATACTGTAGTAATGTCAGGAATAGTTATACTATAGTAATGTCAGGAATAGTTATACTATAGTAATGTCAGGAATAGTTATACTGTAGTAATGTCAGGAATAGTTATACTATAGTAATGTCAGGAATAGTTACACTATAGTAATGTCAGGAATAGTTATACTGTAGTAATGTCAGGAATAGTTATATTATAGTAATGTCAGGAATAGTTATACTATAGCAATGTCAGGAATAGTTATATTATAGTAATGTCAGGAATAGTTATACTATAGTAATGTCAGGAATAGTTATACTATAGTAATGTCAGGAATAGTTATACTATAGTAATGTCAGGAATAGTTATACTATAGTAATGTCAGGAATAGTTATACTGTAGTAATGTCAGGAATAGTTATATTATAGTAATGTCAGGAATAGTTATACTGTAGTAATGTCAGGAATAGTTATACTATAGTAATGTCAGGAATAGTTATACTATAGTAATGTCAGGAATAGTTATATTATAGTAATGTCAGGAATAGTTATATTATAGTAATGTCAGGAATAGTTATACTATAGTAATGTCAGGAATAGTTATACTATAGTAATGTCAGGAATAGTTATATTATAGTAATGTCAGGAATAGTTATATTATAGTAATGTCAGGAATAGTTATACTATAGTAATGTCAGGAATAGTTATATTATAGTAATGTCAGGAATAGTTATACTGTAGTAATGTCAGGAATAGTTATACTGTAGTAATGTCAGGAATAGTTATACTGTAGCAATGTCAGGAATAGTTATACTGTAGTAATGTCAGGAATAGTTATACTGTAGTAATGTCAGGAATAGTTATACTATAGTAATGTCAGGAATAGTTACACTATAGTAATGTCAGGAATAGTTATATTATAGATCTAAACCTGTAGTAAGGTCAGGAATCTGTTACTGGTGATAGTCTTATTTTCACTTTGATCTTATTTTTGCTATATTTACTATAGATTAAAACTATGAAAAATCAATGTATGTATTGCAGTGAGTCTAAAACCTAGTCGTTGCATTTTAACACAAAGGACCTAAAAACCATTAATTTAAAGCTGTGAAAATGGATTAAGACCCCAAATAATTTATAATGATAACCAGGAATTCAAATTCAAAGCTGTATATACAAAAAATAAATTTCATTTTTTTTTTTTAAATATTTGATGTGTGAACTGCTTGCTTTGCTCCAAGCCAGCATACTTCATGAAGTGAGTTAGTGCTTCATGAAGAGTATGCTGACATAAAGCATTGCAGTTTATATCCTCATTTATTTTCAAAAATGACAATTACATACTTTTATATTCATACATTCATTTCTATCGAAATTCCCAACTGCTAAATAGACGTATTACATTTATCAAGATTCATACGCATATTGTTCATTCATGAGGAAATGGTTATCATTACATTTTGTGGAGAGATATCAAAGACAAAAACATTAGAAATGGAAATATATGTATTTCTAAAATTCTCATATAATTTGCTTGTAATAAAATATTACTACTGAATTTCTAAATGACAGTGCTGTGACACACAAGCAACCTGATAACTTGAAAAAACTAGATGTGCCCCCCCCCCCCCTCCCCCCCCCCCCCCTCAAAGGTTACAACTCTGCCAAAAGTTTATAAGTACATGATGTGTGTATTCTCATATATCTATATCCAAAATGTCAATTCAGAATGTCCATGTATGATGAAGATAATGAGCAAAAACTGTGAAGTGTCTAAAAATTTCTGTGTCCAAGGGGCATAACTCCCTGGAAATTTTTTTACCTGCACCAAATAATATTCTTGTGATGAATTGTACTCAGAATGTCAATTCAAAATGTCCATGTACTACTGAGATAATGAGAGGAAACAAAAAAAATTCTAAGTCCAAGGTGCACAGCTCTTTCAAATATTATTATAGATTCCCGTGATGTATTCATATACCAAATTTCAATTGAATATGCACATCCGTAGAGATAATAAGCACAACAAAATAACAGAATGACAGTTTGTCATGGTGGGGGCATAAAAAGGTTTTGTCAAAAAATGTAAATATAAGGAGTACATGTCTAGGTTGTGGAATATGATGACAGTATGTGTATATTTTTTTTTTTTTTTACAGAATTGGCTTTAAAAAGAATTACCCCATGCTTGCACACCTCAAAACACACAACTAAGATATTCAATCCTCAGGTAAAATGTGAATGTGATAGGAAACTGCTCTAGAGCGTTCATATAACATTTGTGTCACCTGTGGTTCATGTATTGTGAAATCATCATTGTTCATGGGGGATTGATGTAGTGGATCACTCTTACCCACGAATTTACGTGTCCTCGAATATTTTTTTAAACCTAGTGACATTGTATCACTTACCCACAAAATTACGTCGCCATGAACCAGCAAAATTTTGCTTACCCGCAAACATTGTCCCCCAAGAATTAAAATGATTCCACATCAAATATCACTGGAGTTTTAGTTGACCTCAATAATAAAGAAATACTTGTACCTTGTAACTGTCAGAGACTTTTTGTACATTAAAAATTTTGATCATATAATTTTGTAATTTCTTATTTGCAATCAAAATGTAATTAGAAATAAGTAATTTTATTTTTCATTTGAAATTCGCGCACTATAGCAATGTTTTATCATGTGCACAACAAGGTTTGACAATTTCCTGTTAAAAACATCATCAGAGTACACAAGTCGTGCATGTTGAACAATGAACGGTCACTGTCATAGCAAACGAAAATGAAAACGATATTATATAGCATCTTGGTCAGAAGAATAAGGTACACATATGTTTGATGTTATTATATACACACATAATTATTATGTATTCTGCCCATGCCGACAAGGTTCTTTAACTGAATTAAAAATATCTGAATACTTCTGTGTATATATTTTCCCACAATTTCCATGCTTGAATGATTCTAAGGTGAATTTTATACATCTATAATTGATCACTCCGTGTAATTAAAGACACATATCATAGTAAGTTGATATTAAGTATAGAGTATATAATTACATTTTATTTACATTGATATCTCAACTCGATTGTTGCTTATTCACTTTTTGATGGAAGTGTGTTACCTTGCATTAGAGTTATCGTTCTTTAGTGTGTGTTTATTGTTGACATGAATTAATTTTGAATATCTTTATATTGTGTGTAGCTTTTATATGTTTGTGCACCTCCAACAGATGTGAGAATTGACCGGCATGTAATTATCATCTTCAGTATACATACAGTTTGTCATCAAATTCTTGACATATTTATATTAAGCTGTCAGATCATTTTGTATATACAGTATGCTTTATATTATGCAGCATATGACCATTGCTGACACTTAGTAATGTATGTAAATTGTTTGTAATTAAAAACATATGATTAGTGTTTGTGTGACATAATCTTGAGTATCTAAAAGTGTTGTAAATGGCTTGAATTATTACTACATATGTATGTACATAATTAGTGTTTGTGTAACCTAATCTTGAGTATTCAAAAGTGTTGTAAATGGCTTGAATTATTACTACATATGTATGTACATAATTAGTGTTTGGGTAACCTAATATTGAGTATCTAAAAGTGTTGTAAATGGTTTGAATTATTACTATGTACATGACTCAGTTAGGTGCACAGAATTATCTTGTAAAATTAATTGGCATACAATTTTTGATGCAACAATCTGAATTATATGTTCAATGATTCACATTCAAGTTTTTTTTGAACTACTCTTCATGATGTGGTTTGTTGTGATAAAGATTATGGTTGGTTTTGTTCTGTAAACAAATCATCTTTATTGCAAAATTTATTGTAGTTTGAAGTGAATTTGTCATATATCAATTTGTCACTGAGATTGATTTGTTAGGTCAAAGAACGATAACTCTTAACGAAGGCATATACTTGTACATGTACGATCATTTACTTCTACAACTTTATCATTGTATTTTGCAGTTTCTTAGGTGTTATTGGATCAACAATCTTTAATAAATTTATTCACAACATCAGTATATCTGACCAGGTTGGCTACATACCTAACTATTTGAAAAGCTAAAACAAACTTTTTATTTTGTGTGCAAGCACTAAAGACCATTATATAGAATTGAAATACAACTGATTTTTCAGATAAAATGAGAACTGTCCTAGATGTACTGACAGTAAATCGCGTTTATAACAAATTCATGCTTATTGTGAAGTGATATTTATTTTCATATGAGAGGAAAATAACAAAATTAATACTGTATATAAGAAAGTTTGATTATAACAAACTGTTTTTCACTGACCCAGGAGGTTTGCTATCACCGCATTTTACTGTATTAAACCTAGACAGAAGTCCCACACAGCCATGTCTGCCAGTCATGTTCTGCTGGCAGCACAAAAATCAGGTAGTCAGTGCTAAAGAGTAACAATTGTCTCACCCAAAACCATTCTCTATGATTTTCTTGATGTAGTCCACATTTTCTGGTACATATTCACTGACTCTGGTAAGGACATCAGCTGGTATGACCTATACAAGAGACAGAATCATGCTCAGTTTAACATGCTTGAAATTTCTAAAAAAAAAAATCAAAAAATCAACAACAAAAATCTCATGAGACATGAGAATACAAATTTAGGCCCTGTACGTGTATTCCTGACAGGTGAAACTAAACAAATCTCATGAGATGTGAGGATACACATGTCTCATGAGATGTGAGGATATACGTCTCGTGAGATGTGAGAATACACACGTCTCGTGAGATGTGAGAATACACACGTCTCGTGAGATGTGAGAATACACACGTCTCGTGAGATGTGAGGATACACATGTCTCGTGAGATGTGAGGATACACATGTCTCGTGAGATGTGAGGATACACATGTCTCGTGAGATGTGAGGATACACATGTCTCGTGAGATGTGAGGATACACATGTCTCGTGAGATGTGAGGATACACGTCTCGTGAGATGTGAGAATACACATGTCTCGTGAGATGTGAGAATACACATGTCTCGTGAATACACGTCTTGTGAGATGTGAGAATATACACGTCTTGTGAGATGTGAGAATACATATGTCTCGTGAGATGTGAGAATACACACGTCTCCTGAGATGTGAGGATACACATGTCTCGTGAGATGTGAGGATATACGTCTCGTGAGATGTGAGAATACACACGTCTTGTGAGAGGTGAGGATACACATGTTTCGTGAGATGTGAGGATACACATGACTCGTGAGATGTGAGGATACATGTCTTCTGAGATGTGAGAATACACATGTCTCCTGAGATGTGAGAATACACATGTCTCGTGAGATGTGAGAATACACATGTCTCCTGAGATGTGAGAATACACATGTCTCGTGAGATGTGAGGATATACGTCTCGTGAGATGTGAGAATACACACGTCTTGTGAGAGGTGAGGATACACATGTTTCGTGAGATGTGAGGATACACATGTCTCGTGAGATGTGAGGATACACATGTCTCATGAGATGTGAGAATACACATGTCTTCTGAGATGTGAGAATACACATGTCTTGTGAGATGTGAGAATACACATGTCTCCTGAGATGTGAGGATACACATGTCTCGTGAGATGTGAAAATACACATGTCTCGTGAGATGTGAGAATACACATGTCTCGTGAATACACGTCTTGTGAGATGTGAGAATACACATGTCGGCCCTGTAAGTGTATTCCTGACAGGTGTATGACAAGGACCTAACAATAAATAGACCTGTCACATGTAGGGATGGGTATCACCAAAAAGTTTGTATCGTAATATATCACGAAATTTTTTCACAATATGATACCATCGCAATATTTTAGGGCATTCTCTTTTCCCTGAATTCTCGGTTATTTTCATTACTGCTTTGGTGTTAAAGCACGGAAAGGGCCAATTCAGCTTATTTCAAACATTTATCTTGTATAAGTAACTGCAACGAAACAAATAACCAAAAAAAAAATCAGATCAAATAATAATCAAATGACTCACAACCAGTTTTTACCATGTTCGGACACCATGTTGTTATTTTTTGCTACTTCCTGTAACAGTTAATTTAAACCAACTGCATAAATGTAATTTATCTGGAATTTACATATGTCCAAAAATACCGATTTGTTCTCCACTGATCTTGATACGCATCATGGGACAAATTATCGTGATATAACGGTAAAATCGCACATCTCTAGCTACAAGTGCAAACGATGATGCCATTTGCATTGCACATCTATAATACTCTAGATTTCTTGTATAAATCGAGTACCTCAGTCCAAAGGATTTAAATCTATATAAATCAGTGATGAATAAATAAAAGGGAAATTTTTGATTTAGTGATAGATAAAGAATATATATATATATCCCTTCAAAATGGAAAAAAAATATCTCTATCTCCTTGAATGTCAAAAAATCACAATCAAAATAGTAAGTGCACAGCTTCATTATTCATATGAGATATACACAAGGTTTTAATGAAATCTGTACATCAGTGTTAAAGAAATCATGTCTACGGACAGATAGACTGACATACAAGGTGATTCCAGTGCAACACCCCCCCCCCTAAACTTTGTGGGGTGTATAACAACTGAACTAAAGAGACAAACCTTCAAAATAACTGGAAAACAACTGATCTACAGACACAAACTCACGTAATGACTGAGAAACATCTGACCTATGGACACAAACTCACGTAATGACTGAGAAACATCTGACCTATGGACACAAACTCATGTAATGACTGAGAAACTCTGTATAAACATATAAAGTATAAACTCACATTTAAAGCTGCCATGTCTTTATGGTAGTCTTCTTCATAGAACTGTGGCAGCTTGGCAAATATGGAATTGTCTGTGACCTCTGACCCATGGAGTTTATCCAACCAATCACAGAGAACATCCTTGCCATCAACATACAGTCTCTGTATCACAAACATAATACATATATGTTCAAATCCACTGTCAAGAAGTTTTTACAATAAACATTGCATTATGACTACCATGCTATGAAGTTAAAGCATTGGATAAGCCAATTATGTCAGATTGTGATTTATATTGAAATCAAACTTTAACCTCTCTAAACTGAGCCTCATCCTGACTGGCCTTGACCTCTGACACAGCTTTTTCCACCTTGACCTTGATTTTATAGTACATGGTTTTCTTGTCGGGATCCTGCTCTTGTTCCAGTTTGACTAGGAAAGGCTGCAAAAGGATCCTTACAAAATAGTATTCATTATCAATCAAAATCAATGAAACTTGGCCTGAATTAAACTTGAAGGCCAGTAACAGCTACCTTCAGGGCTGCCTCCACGTCCCCCAGGATCTGTGACACTGCCAGGTTCTTGTTCCGGTATTCCTCATACAGGTAATTCTGACGAGCTCTCTTGATAATCTAAGGAGGAAAATATCAACAATTATCTTGTAATGTTGTTCACTATTTAATTTCAAGGAATTCAAGTGCAAACAATCTTATTTTAATGATCTGTTATAAAATTTAATAAAAATCTGTTTCCCTTCATTAAACTCAAGACTTGTAGTGTTATTTAGATAGAACAGGTGAAGATAGAACATGAACATCAGAGCTACTCTTTTTGTTTACAGATCGATGGGAACACTATGCTATTCAATATCACTGATGTTATCCACCTATTTCTTCCAAGATTTTGAAATGTTCTTGCATATGCGAACTACAGAGGTTACACACCTTGTCGTCAATATCAGTGATGTTCATGCAGTAGAAGACGTCGTAGTTGAAGTAGTTCTGAAGAACTCGCCTCAGAATGTCTATAGAAATATACGACCGGGCATGGCCCATGTGCGAGGAATCGTAGACTGTGGGCCCACAGCTGTACCAGAGAACACGGCGTCCTTTCTGGGGGACAAACTCCTCCTACAAATCAACAGCACCTTGTGAAAAGTACTCACATCTATGTGATATACTAGTGTTCTTTAATGTATTTGAAATAAGATTTCTCTTTTTTCCCCCATCTTTCATGAGATACTAGTAACAGATACACAACTTTATTTCCAGAATCAAAGATTGATATGTACAGACAAAAGACACACAGATGTATCGATAAACAGTCTCATAAAGGCACCATTACCACAAGTATTAAAGGTAAAGCAGTCAATTAATCAGGTCTGAAAATAACACAATTAACAGATAATATTGACTGCTATCATTTCACTGATCAAAGTGGCACAATGATGACCAGTGAAATATTAGCAGTTATACAGTTAATATATGTCAATATTGCCTATAAACAAAACACGAGATTAAAATTGTCACACAGCAGGGGGGACACATCCTTTTTGTGGTGCATCTTTGTTGTTTTATTTCCTTCTGTAGGAAACTAAAAATATACAAAAAAAACATGTAAAGAGGAAATAGAGGAGTGAACACAGATTGGGCTTCTAGCATTGGGAGTATCACAATGGGTAATATATATCTGTACATTCAACATTGTTTGAAATTCATAGACTGAATGAAAATAAATTTCTTGAATATGATTAACATGTATATGCATTTTTAAACAATCGATTGTTTATAATATAATTATACTGGCTATTTTCAGCCCTCAAAAGAAGTCCCTCCCAGGAGCCAATTCTACCCCCTGAGAAGCCCTCCTCCACAAAGGAGCCTCACATCGTAGAAGACTGGCACCGCTTCCGGTTCTACGAAAATCCTTACCTGAGTGGACTGTATGGAGCCGTGGGGGGACTCATCGCCGGGGGTGCTCTCCTGGGCATTCTGTGGTATATCTACGGCATTGCTTTCCTCTTGTCCGTCTACATTGCTGGATCAATCTCTGTGATATTGCTGATAGGAATGAGCCTCTCGGCAGCCTGTCGGTGCATCGTCTGCATCCTGATACCGGAGGTTCTGGGTAAGTATGGGCGGTGGGTCCTCTACACCCTTCTGCTGGCGACACTGGTCAGTGGTCCTGTGGCCAATATCTCCACCAACATGGAGCGAATGTCCAACAGTATGAGCTGCAGTGTACAGATGATTAAGAACCAGACCAGAGACATCAAACAACAATTCCTCGACCCATTTAATCAAATCAAGGTAAGGCAATTCCCTCATTTAATCAAATCAAGGTAAGGCAATTCCATCATTTAATCAAATCAAGGTAAGGCAATTCCATCATTTAATCAAATCAAAGTGAGGCAATTCCCTCATTTAATCAAATCAAGGTGAGGCAATTCCATCATTTAATCAAATCAAGGTAAGACAATTCCATCATTTAATCAAATCAAGGTAAGGCAATTCCATCATTTAATCAAATCAAAGTGAGGCAATTCCATCATTTAATCAAATCAATGTGAGGCAATTCCATCATTTAATCAAATCAAAGTGAGGCAATTCCATCATTTAATCAAATCAAAGTGAGGCAATTCCATCATTTAATCAAATCAAAGTGAGGCAATTCCATCATTCAAACTTCTTAGAAAAACAAAATTCTATAACTATTGATCAATGGCTGCTGGAGTGAAATATGCCATGCTCATAAGAGAAGAACAGATTGAAGTGGTATAAGGTGTGTGATATTCAGTATATTGTATCTACTATCTTAATCTGATAGTAGCTGAGAATTACAATTACACATCAATGTTCATAAATTTATTACAGGAACAGATCACTAAAATTGAAGACCAAGTCAGATTCTATGCTAATCTAATCGAGGCAGCAATTGAACCTATCATAAATGCAATTAAGGCCACTGCGTCTGGACTGAAGGATGCTGCCAACTTCCTTCAAAAAGCAGCCGATGTAAGACTTAATCAGTTCCCACTTTGTGCTTTAAGGTGGTTCTATTCTCATGTGACATTGTAAGTTATTGCAAAATATTTTTAAAATGAAGTGAACTTTGCGTATGAAATATATCTTTAAAATTGTAGGAATATTATTTAATAGGTACAATAAAAAAAACTTTGGTAAATCATTTGATGCTGAAAAGTTTATATTTCTTTCATATTAATAATAAATTAATTGTTGTCAAGGGCAATAACTCCTGTATTGGTATTTTTCTATTCTATGTTTATCATACGATTCCCTGATTTATAAATATCATAAAGTACCAGTGTTTTCAAACTTAAAAATTTTGTAATTTTGAACAGTTTTTATATACTTTTCATTATATTGTTTAATGATTATTTGATGTTGATATATACAGCTGAACTTCAGTATCTCAAACACCAAAATCTCAAATACCATGGGATATGTTGAGGTGTTTTGGAAGTCCCAACCACTTACTCTTTAAGTATTTTACCCTCAATATCTCAAAACCTTGGATATCTTGAAGTTTATTCTCATGCAGTCCTATTGAGTTCAAGATAATGAGGTTTGACTGTACTTTTGTTTATCTTTAAAAAGGTGACAACATAATATACATTTCCTTTGGTTACTGATTAAACCAAACTATTTTAAGCTGAAATTGTCAATTTTTATACTTTGAATCCATAATAATCCAAAGTCACATGAAGGTGAAATCACCTTAAGCATATAAATCAAAGAAATTTTGAATATATCATTTTGAATAACAATTTTTTAAAAAAATTCAATATTTCAATTTAAAAATTTCATTACATTGCAAAATATTGATGATGGTACATGTGATTTTTACACCTTTGATCTAGATAACATAAATTTGGTGCTTCTTCAAAGATAAAGCTCACAAAGACAGCGAATGTATGCTTTTCTCTGTTTCTTTCTTGTAAGGCAATGTTCAATGACGCCTACGACTCTTGCACCAAGTTCTTCAAAAACGCTTACAATAAGTGTAAATCTGCCATTAACAAGATCCCAGTCATAGGAAGTCTCAGGAAGAAGAGGGATTCCTACGGTAACAGGGACACCTGACCACTGCATGCTGGGACAGACAAAATTAACATTTCCACTGCATGCTGGGACAGACAAAATCAACATTTCCACTGCATGCTGGGACAGACAAAATCAACATTTCCACTGCATGCTGGGACAGACAAAATCAACATTTCAGGAAGCTAATTTCCCACTGCATGCTGGGACAGACAAATTCAACATTTCAGGAAGCTAATTTCCCACTGCATGCTGGGACAGACAAAATCAACATTTCCACTGCATGCTGGGACAGACAAAATCAACATTTCCACTGCATGCTGGGACAGACAAAATCAACATTTCAGGAAGCTAATTTCCCTCTTTCATTTTTTGCCAAAGAGATTAAGTTCTCCTAATTAAGTTATGTGAAATTAGTAAACTTGACATTTCACAAATCTGTTCATCCATGTTGCTATGTAGATTTTCATTAATTTGACCAAAATTATGAATATTTGATATACATTGTACTAGAGAGGAACACCCCCCCCCCCTTACTGTCACATGACTGTATCAGTCACATGATCCAATATTCATATATTTCAAAGTTTTCCAAAAAAAATCCCTTTGATGCAAGTGAAAGATGCCCTAGCATTGAAATATAAATTAATGAGAGCGGTTAAGCACAATCATATTTACTTGCAAAATGCTTGGGGATGCAATGAAAAATAACCTTCATGTATTTTGAAAACTGGAATTTATTTTTTAAATTAACATTTTGGTTTTCATTTATGTCAGAATTCCCAGCAGTTAAAATATTTGTGCAATAGTTATCAAGATTTATACGCACATTGTTCACATTCATGAGGAAATGGTTATCATTTCAATTGGTAAAGATAATGAAGGCAAAAACATTGAAAATGTAAATATTGTCCTATAAAACCAACATGTCTAAAATCACAGATTTAATATCATGAAGATGTTTTCTTTCCATGGGCTTAGCAGACTATAAATTCAGATAGGATAATTTTGCTTAGTTTACAAACCACAATTTTACAGTGTGACATTACAGCCAGACTGCAGGTGTCTATAGACATCAATTAATACTTTATGTTCAATGCATTGAGAACTTGAAAATACTGAACTAAAACATCCAGAAACAGATTTTTTCACTAGTGTATATTTTGCACATAAAATTCATTGCAAGGCAAGCTTATATCAAAAACCTGACATCTTCTTCAGGAGAGTTAGAAGCAGAGGATGTTACAGTTCAATGGAGTGAAAGTGAACATGAGGAGCACATGAAATTCTGGGAACAACGGGCAGAGGAAATCCTGGAGGAGACCTTACAAGAAAGGGGCATCTTCTATCCAGAACACAGATTGCATGAGAAAGCTCATTTAAAAGAGAAATACTACAATATGACAATTCGTAGGTAAGCCTGGGGTATATTTAGAAAAATACTACAATATGACAATTTGTAGGTAAGCCTGGGGTATATTTAGAGAAATACTACAATATGACAATTCGTAGGTAAGCCTGGGGTATAAGAAATACTATAATACGACAATTCATAGGTAAGCCTGGGGTATATTTGGAGAAATACTACAATATACAATTCGTAGGTAAGCCTGGGGTATATTTAGAGAAATACTACAATATGACAATTTGTAGGTAAGCCTGGGGTATATTTAGAGAAATACTACAATATGACAATTCGTAGGTAAGCCTGGGGTATATTTTGACAATTCGTAGGTAAGCCTGGGGTATATTTTGACAATTCGTAGGTTAGCCTGGGGTATATTTTGAATGTCCAGTCCTGTCCCTCTTCTTTTATTTACTTGGAAATACAAGCAAATATCCAAGAAAAATATTCCTTAACGGTATTCATTTGTTTACAGATTTAGAAGGGGTCTTGTTTCTCAAATATGTGAAATAGTGAATATTGCCGGAGTTGTATGTAAACCCCTGAAACTCACCGAAAACATATGCACACCACTAGAACTACTTTCAGATGCCCTAAAATTCCTCGGAAATTCCGTCGAGAAACTCTACACTGCCATCAAAAACGCCTTTTACTTTAACATCATCAAAAGGTGGTTTGTAATAGGCCTTAATGATCTCAACCAAACAGCAGCAGCCGTGGCGGCAGAAATTGCATCACTGTTCAGTTTCAACACCTACATAATACAAACCAGCCTTTCCATCCTCACCCAGTGGACCTCCCTTCTCCTCATATTCATGGTCTTACACAGCGCCATCTACGTCCAACATTACCTCACCCAGATAGATTACGACAACAATTACATCTCTCTCAACTTCAGGCGATTTGACAGGGAGTGCAGGAGACTCGGAAAACCGTCCATCTTACCATTCAAAGAAAACGAAGGTTCACAGTACATATTTACAAGTTCCCTTGCTTTGAATGGGTCAGAAATCAGGAGAAGCATTATGTCTATCCTTCAGCTGCTGCTTAATATGATTCTATATTCTGTTATTATATTCTTTGATTATGTTTTATATTATGTTGTTTACCTGGTACATACCTATGGTGATGTTCAAATTGATTTTTCGGGTTCAATATACATTCACTTTGGAATCACTGGTGATGGCACTATAGCCCGGATTCTCCAGAGTTTAGTGAAGTCTATCACGGTACAGGACAGTTACTACACCACCTACAATGTCACGGAATGTCTGCCGTATCCATCCTTCCCCGATAATAACAACCTCTACGTGATCCTGGCTTTAAACGGGGGAGTACTAGTCACCATCATACTACAAAGTTACTGTTACCGACTCAAACGGGCTTTGTGCGGATTTTTCTACCAGAAACGAGAGGAGGAGAGAATTCGTTACCTCCACAACAAAATCCTACACCACCGAAAATTCAAACTTAAAGAAATGAGATCACGGTTAAAGGACTCCAAACAAGCTAATGATGCGGAACGGGCTCTGGCCAAGCTTCCTCTGGTTGGTGGATTATTTGGTGGTAACAGCCAAAAGAGGCTTTGCTTGAATTGTGGAAAGTCGGACAAAGAAGGGCTACATTTCTACACTTGCTCCAAGCCAAGCTGCTATGCAGATTATTGTGAAGACTGCTTCAATGAAATGGGAAGGAAGTGTCTGCTGTGCTCAAAGAGGGGAACTTATGAGGAGTCATTAGAAGACGATTTGTTCTTTTACGATGACATCGAAGGAAACATACACCATTCAGCCACGTCAGACACAGAACCCCTTCTGCATGGCACTCATGAAAAATTCCAATTAGAAGGACAAGACAACACTGCTTTCTCGGATTCATCGGTCAGTAATAAACACCTTACAATGTCCACGCTATCTACTTCAGGGGAAACAGCTTCAGACATCAGTCAAAGTCACGCCACACCTCACGGTTCAACATCTCCTCATCTGAGGGATTCACCTTCAACCTCTGAAGGTCATATAAATCAGAGAAGTTCAATGGCTGAAACTCATACCATTAAAAAGGATTCAGAGTCTCCTCATCAGAGAGATTCCACCGCTGAGGGTTCAACGCCTCATCAGGCAGAATTACCTCCTGCCTCCAATTCAAGATCAATCCCGGAGTCCCTGAAAGGCCATATTACTACTGACGCTTCCAGTACGTCTCATCATGAAGAAACACCGATGTGACAAAATAAAGTGTTAGGATAATTATTTAGCAATATGACACGACAGTCACTGTGTAAGAAAGTAATAATAATAATAATAATAATGTCCTTTATTTAAACAGGATAGCACAATTAGTTTAAAACTAGTTTACATTGTGGTCCCGAAAACATATATACAGACAGCAATCAGTCAAGGAGAAATACCAGAAAATAAATTTTGGTAATGAAAGTTTAAGGTACTGTACAGTAATACATTTATTATAGGGAGGTGTATGAAGCTTTATCATATATATGAATTATTTTTTCCGCGTGTTCATACTGTTGACTTCACAGAGCGTGATCCGACTTTCCGGGTCACCACAATGTGCTTTTTTGATTCAAAATCACCACTCTGAAACTGATGATGTCACTTTGAATCAATACACATTTTTGTGGAAAGTAACTGACTGGAAAAAAAATTGCCAACAAAAAAAAATATATTAACTGTATATTAATTATTTTTTGCTGACTAGGAATGAATTTGTATTATCCCAAATCAAAACATATCTTTAAAAATATATGGAGGTGTGTATAATAAATTTGTCATTTCTACAGTAACTTGATCCAAAGAGTTGGACCGCGTCTCATTGACAGGCATGTATCATCCATCATATTGAACTTCATAATTATCAATTCAACATAATATGGCTCTTTGGATATGCTACTCGCCACTAGTAATAAATACAAGCTTTTAGAATGTGCAATACGTGTGATAAATTTCCACTTCAAGCTCCTCTACTCATATGTAACAATTCAAAGTTTTGTGTATATATTTCAAATATTATGTTTTCATTGAAGATGTAATTTTCATGGTTTCAAAAAACAAATATCTTTAATAGAATATAATTGACACAATCTTAATAATAATCTTTGTTTTTATTTATTTCATTCTTGTCTGTTATTATCATAAGTACACTGTTTGTAACATACAATAATAAAAGTCTTTTACATATAATGTAAATTAGTTGACTCTGATTGGTTGAGAGACATTTCATAAAAAATACTGCCCCCCCCCCCCCCCCAAGTGATAAAACCACGCCATCCCCCGTTATAGAACGCAGCATTGGTCGAACCAAAATTACTAGGCAACGGGTGGTTTTACAAAAAATATTGACTGTGGAATTTGTGAGTGTGCAGTTCACAATCAAACACATATGAAGCTTTGTTTAAAGCTTGCCTACTGCAATAGATTATTATAACAATAACTACTGTAAGGCCAATTCAACTTAATTGATAGATTATCATCCCCGCCCGCCCCTCAAAAATTGGCCTGCCCCGAATTTTTTTATTTTGCGAAACTTGCGATTTCCGGAATATTTTCATGTCCGACTCCGGTATTTACACTTCTTGTTTACATTTCCGGTAAAGGAACGTGAAGAGTCACTTGAAGAAAATAGATTTATATCGTTTTCTTAATTTCTCACGTTTTTACAGACGTAAATCTTGAAGAAGTTAGGTATATTTCTGTTATATCCTTAAATTAAAGCTTAACCTGGAATTAGTGTGTGAAAATAGCATAGATTGACATCCATCTGCAATTAAATGATGTGGATCTGTTGGGGGAAAAAATCTTGTTTGTCTTTAAAATTTTTCTCAGAAAATAAAAATTAAAAAATAAAATCCTCCCACCCGCCCCATACTTTTTGCTGACCCTGGATGATAATCTACTAATTAAGTTGAATTGGCCTAAACCAAGTTTTATTCATGTGCACGAAATTTTCACGAGATTCGCAAGAACCTTATCATCGTGACAACCTGTTCGTTGATGTTTCTTGTATGTTTCAGATTATCTTGGTGTCATGAAAATTAGTCACCATGAACCAGTTCCTCACTAGTAAATCGTGAAATAAAGTAATCGCAAAAAGTAATCACGAATAAAGTAGTCACAAATAAAAGTTGGTTTACAGAATTACATGTACTTGAGGGCAACACTGGGAATTGTCACGCCTCGGAAAACCATTGTCAACCTCGGATCCATCTTCAGTGACAATAATTTTCTCAGGTTGACAATTTCCAATTTTAATCTCATTAATATATATATATTCATATTGGAAATCGCATTTTCCTCTATGAACCAACCAATTTCAGCGCGCGACACAATCTGTTCACATTGACTATGAACGAATTATGAACTAGCTTAAAGCACGCGACTGAGAGAGCGTAATGAATTGAAAAAGATAGAACAACTGTTACAAAAATCTCGCAAGTCACACCTTTGGATTAAGATTGTAAACTTACGTGGATTATCATCCTAATCTTGCAGTCTCCTATCCCCAAAATACAGTGCACCTTGCAATGTTGATAAAAGGCAGGGTGAGACGAAATGTGACGTCATGTCTATGTGTTGACGTATGTCACAATAACTACTGTGATAGAGGCTAGGAGTTCGTTTTATGCAACAAAATAGAAGCAATGTAAACAAAGGGTGATATAGTAAATGAATATAAATATAAGAAATGAACATCACTTTTGAGCTGTTCATGGTCAATATGAACGGATTTGGATTTTAGGCAAATTCTCTGTGAATCGCGCTAGTGAATCGCTAGCGCGATTCACAGAATTTGCCTCAAATCCAAATCCGTTCATACTGACCATGAACAGCTCAAAAGTGATGTTCATTTCTTAAATATATATCATTCATCCAAGAAAAATCAAATTACCTGATGGGGATATGATTTTCGGAGGGAGAATAAACTTTCATATGCTTCTGAACATTCACTCAATAAATTGTTTATTACATGAAACTAAGACTCAAAATGGTCACATGTGCGACTCTGATAGTGTTGGTTCAAATAAGTGTCTTGACATTCGATTGTGATATCCCGGTGCTTTGGTTCGATATTCTTCAATGAATCGGAAGGGATAGGCTGGAGAAGTCCTGCTGTGGATCAGATCACGGGCAGTTCTTTCATAAAATCTTATATATGAAGTACACTACTTCACATAGGTTTATGAAGTTTTCATTGAGATGATTTTACCATTTGTTCTAACTACTAGAAAACAAATTCAAATAGATCTTACAGTTAAAAGCACAATAAATGATGCTGAAGGGTATGCTTGCAAAGACACGATATCACTGTTAACCTTCAAAATACTGTATAAGTGGAATTTTTAGCAAGGCTTTAATCTTGGCATTACTAGCAAGGGTGTAGAGATTGATAAAATTTAAATATCGCTAACAATTTATTCCGTATTGAAGGTAATAGTTAGCTTTTTTGGAATTATAAAGTCACTAAAATGTGCTCACTAATTATATATACCCATATTTATGAGAAAATTGCCAAGTTTGTGTCTCGCTAAAAATTCCACTAATACGGTATAGAATTGGCTCTAATTTTCCAGGAATCAATGTCGAGTTTGTAGAATGAGAGTATTAATAGAAACAATGGATTAATTGATTGTATATTGTTTATCCCACTTGAGAATTTTTCACTCATATGGAGACATATGATATCACTTAGTATTGCCGGTGAAGGGTTGCAAAACTTAGGCCTCTGCCCGTAGCTTACAGCCTATGAGCAGGGAGGGATCTTAATCGTGCCACATCTGCTGTAATACAAAGCCTTGGTTTTTGCAGTCTCATTGAAGGACACCCCATTTAGTCACCTCTTACGACAAGCAAGGGGTACTGAGGACCTACTCTAACCCGGCCAAATCCCCATGGGAGTAAAAACAATGGACGCATGTGCATAATTTGTTTAATGCAAAAAGCACTACCCTACTTCCCTCAAGAATATAAGTCAAGTTAAAGGTCAGTGCTTTATTAACAAGATACAATAAAAAGCATACCAATCTTACTTGTAAAACACAATATATTAGCATGCATGCATAAGGGTACCTCTGCCTTTTACTTCAAAATTGATCATCATAAAATATAGAGTAGATATACATTTAAAAATTGTCTTATTTTCTTTTCTACAGATCATGATATTTTCACAGGTAATTCAAAATCTTTCATCTGGATAAATAAACAATCTTTGGTATTTTATTTGCTGTTTTCTCAAATAGACGATCGAGGCATACATGTAGTCATGCAACATTAAAGCAGATTTCTTCCTTGACTGCTACAACAAATTATTTTTTCGTATTACAAATCAAATCCACTCATCATATTTCTGTTGGGGAATGACCCAATAGAAGACCATATAACACCTTCCCACACACAAAGCATGATATCTAACCCAATATGAAAAGGGAAACAACTCCTCTGTTCTTAACACGAAACTGCTGTATTATAAACTGACTACTGAATTGTTAAGTACTGTTGAAAAGCATGTACATCTTATGATTATCAGGATAATGATGTAGCCATTTCAAATGAGGACTGCCTTAGACAACTCTCTAGAGATATGTAATCTGCTCTTTCACTGAGAGTTGATCCTACGAGTAGGAATTATATTTTAATGTTTTGAACTTGAACATTGCCGAATTCTTTTCTTTTGTCTTTACTTATAATATTAATTAACATAATCAGTGTCAGAACAAGAATGCGAGCTTCAGTTTGTGATAAGTAGTTTATATACCTTTAGTTAATAAATCTGTCTTGTGTTACAAAGACAAATTATGCAATGGTTAATAAACGTTATATCATATTATGTGACATAGGTGTAACATTGATGTCAATCTTGTATTCATTTTTCTCTGTTATATGATGCTTCATTAAAATCAAATTAACGGCTTACCTGTCCTAATTATCATGTCCATACCCATAACACAGCTGAGAGTGAACCAATCTATAATCATGGAGATCTACTCCAAAGGGCAGAAAACTCTAGTGCAGCTTAAGACCACCCCATTCTTTCCTGCAATTCCATTGGTTGATTAAATGGCTGGAAGAAAAATGACAGTAGCTATTATAAACACAACAGTGAACACATGTGCTTACAATGGCATGGAACTCAGTCAATCAGTAGATACAAATAATCTAACAGTCATTTAAACATGGAGTCAAACCATGTCAGCTAATAGTTGACCCATTAGTTACAGACCAGTTCAAGTGACAATGTTTGTGGATTAGATTCTAGTTATTTTAATATCTTTCTCAATGGATCTACACATGGGCCCGGTATTTCTGTTTTTGTTACAAATTTGGACATTGGTGGTCAGTGGGGCTGTTGATGACACATGGGATGGACTGAACAGTGAGTACAATAATATCACAACTTTTTGTTTATTGGACTACAGAGTTAGCAATGTTTTCCCAAAGGTCTAATGAGCTCAATTACGTGTGATTCAATGTTATTCTGTTTCCATATTGTTCTTGGGTTTATGTATTTCAAAATTTTAATCAGATAATCTTTGTAACGAACCTTGTAATTAAGTACTTCTTTCATGATTTCAAAGCTGTTTTTAAACTCAAAAACTTCAAAGCATTTTTCGCAATTAAAAGATCTCTGGTATGACTATATAGTATTTCTTTTTATAAAAGTACGGGGAAAAAAAGATTACAACAATCTCTTGAATTACTTATAGTGTTAACAATTCTAACATCAATTCTCTTGTGTAAAACAAGACACACTACAAAGAACCAATTCTTCAAAAACATTCGATCACATTACAAAGCAATTCTCCCTTCATTTCAATCAGCAAAAAGTTAAGGTTTCAAACCTTTAACATTATCATTTTCTTTAAATATTAGAAGACAAAGAGCATTATAAAAGGAAAAACTGGTCAACAAGGACATCAATAAATTCAAATAAAACTACGGAATACTAAAACTAAAACGTTGGATTCTGAATTTCTCTCTAGAGTCCTGAAGTCATTGAAGCCTTTAGTGTGGGAAATTCTGATCTCTCAAACACACAGGGTAACTGACAGGAAATCACATGGAAATCTGCACCATCACTTTTACACGTAGACCTTAGAGATGGTCTGTAGTGCTTTTCTTTCCCGTCGATTTTCTGTAAAGTCCCTATACATAATGGATGGTGTTTGCCCATTTTATTGCTAATAGAAAACATAAACATAGATCACAATTCACAAAGGCTCAGACCACTTTCAAACTTCTTAGTCATACATTTTAACAATGTTTTTTGCCATGAATATAAAAGAAAAAGCCTCATTTCTAATCAGTGAGGAATTACCCACAGGCAATCTAAACATGGTCCTTAGAGGGCTTCACAGAAATGTTATCTTTCTATAGTCGCTGGGATACCACTATCCAACCCCCCACTCCACAAACAGGCTGTCCAAATAACTGCTAAATATTATCAAGTATTTAATACATTTTTCATTAAACATGGATCCGATCAGGATGTTCATTTACTTAAGTGAGAATTAATCTCACCAGTAGAATAACGAAGAATTACTCTACATGATAAAAAAAAACCTACGTAAATGAACAATAATTCACCTGTAATTATCTGCTGGTTAATGAGTTTCTAAGGTCATGACCTCTTTCTGAGGACAAGTCTTGAAGAAATCTTGAGGAAGACAAGAGGGTTGGCTGGATTTGAGGGATAATATTGGAGTGTATAAATCATTAATTATTTAGTAACTTGACTGTCAGTCAGAGACAGCAGACATTGAAAATCAATACACAAAACCAATCCAATTAAAAAGAGCTCGGAGATCAAAGACAATCACCTGGTCAGAGCTCAACACAAGGTCTCAGATCCTCCCTGCGTTCCTCAATAATAGGTATACTAGCTGCAGAACTGTAGCTCTTGATCGGGCAAAATAATTTTTTTTGGACATATCAGAGATAACCTTCTGTTTTCCCATGAGAGCTGTGGCTCTCCACCTATAAGAATACCTATCAATAATTTACCTTCTTCATTACAAGTATTTATTTCAACTCCCGCATCACTGCTTCAGGCCCCGGGATCATGTACATGTAACAAACTCAGACTTCAGTCAAAATTTCAATCACCTGAAAGAGATGTTCATTACGTTTGAACTGAAACTCTTCATTTGCAGGCACTAAAAATTTGATGAAACATACAATATTGAATAGCAATGTTATTTTGGAAAGATTGACTTTTCAATAATTTCATTACAATATTCAGATATTGACTTAATGCCTCATGATTCTGGAGCCTGGTCTTCTACAACGGGCTAATTCTTAAAATATTATAGGTGAAAAAAAAATGTCTTGACGAAATTCACCCTGTACATATGGTCAATCTAGCACTGGAATCTACTGTGTAACATCGGTCAGATTCTCATGACATGTGAAGAAAATCAAATTTGATCATTCATCAGTTGTACCCATGTAATTGGATTTCCTTTCTAGGCGTCCGATAGCCAATTCATGTAAGAGACATTTTCTTTCAAAATAAAAGAATACCTTTTAAATTATCCAAATATATCTCACGATCCAATTAACTACATTTTTTTTTTATCAAATGTCCTCAAGACATAAAACCCATTAGAAAATGAAATTAAAAGGGATTTTCTTTTGCGAGACATTGAATCTGAAGTTTTGAAAATCGATTTACACAGTATCCTGTTAACAACCCAAGACAATAAGCCAAGAAGGTGCTGGGAAGGGTAATTGCTTATGAACAAACACAATCAGATGGGGAAACCAAATTTAACATACGTTTTCCCTCCCAGACAAACTTCTATGTCCATGCAAGCAAGCATTTACAACAGAATTCTTTTCAATTCCTTATAATTCACACTTTTTTTATCATCTAAAAATGACAAGTGTTTTTTAATGTCTTGTACATGGACATTGAAACAGTATGAAATAGAGTCATATCACCATGATCTGGTCATTTAAAAAAAATTCCCCATTCAAATTCAATACATTTAAGCTTATATTACCAAACTTCATGTAAAAAAAAAGAAGATTATTTTCAAATCACAATTTTTTAAATTGCTTGATTGGAAATGACCACACCTTCAATTTGAAATAAATGGACTTCATTAAAACACTTATTTTTTCCATTTGGTTATACACTGTCTTCAAATTGTAACAACCTGAGGTATGGATGAGAGAAACATTCTGGTTCTTTGTAAATCCGACAAGTAAAGGCGCCACAACCTCGTATGTTTCAAGTTCTCAAATGACAAGACCATGTCACCTGATAGACCTGTATACGAAACATTTCAAAAAATATGATAGGACTACAACATCATTTAATCGTATCATGAAAAGAAATGCCCTCCCTGTCACAATTAATTTGCGTGACTATGTCATTATGTAATTTGTCTCCCTGCAGTAGGATGACAGTCCTGGCTTTGTTAGGGCTGTACAGGTAGATCGTATCAAGACCAACCCTGCCATAGTCAAATCGTAAATCATTAAATCCCTAGTTATGAGCAAGCTCACATACTCATAAAACACAACTGAATCAGCCTGCAGACCTTCAATCTGCCCTTGGGACTTCCAACATAAAAAAAAGATGCATGGATAAATAATTAATAAGTGGTCACTGAGCAGATACTCTAAACTCTCTCCATTACAATATAATCTGTACACGGAGTTTCAAATAACTGTAATCCACATACATTTTTATCAGATGTTGTTGAAAATATTTTATGAAGCATAATGAAAGGTAATTAGCGAGTCAACAGATGTTTTCTTCTGTTACGGCAGAGAGAGATATGTAGACTCCCGGGGAAACCGCTTTGTTGGAATTATCATAGCATGATTTGTATGTATGTCAGGTTGGAAAAATGATTATGCTTAAACCCTATCAAAATGCATTCTGTTTATTTTTTGGCCAGCAATTATGCCCCTTAGGTGTTCCTTCAACAAGTCCTCAGCTGTCTGTCAAAAGTTCAGATTATAACCAGCATATCCAACAGCAGGAAAGTTTACATGCATACTGCAATCCTCATCATCTAGCTAGGAGACTGGGTCTCATTTTCAGATCAAGTGTTTGCAGTATAATTAAAACTGAAGTAAATGCACAATCCAGCTAAATATTCCATTATCTTATTTCCTTCTGCAGAAGCTAGCTAGGGTCGATTCAGACTTCTGTAGAGGCTAGCTAGCTAGGGTTGATTCAGACTTCTGCAGAAGCTAGCTAGAGTTGATTCAGACTTCTGTAGAGGCTAGCTAGGGTTGAATCAGACTTCTGCAGAGGCTAGCTAGGGTTGATTCAGACTTCTGTAGAGGCTAGCTAGAGTTGATTCAAACTCCTGCAGAAGCTAGCTAGAGTTGATTCAGACTTCTGTAGAGGCTAGTTAGAGTTGATTCAAACTTTGCAGAGGCTAGCTAGCTAGAGTTGATTCAGACTTCTGCAGAAGTTAGCTAGAGTTGATTCAGACTTCTGCAGAAGCTAGCTAGAGTTGATTCAGACTTCTGTAGAGGCTAGCTAGGGTTGATTCAGACTTCTGTAGAGGCTAGCTAGGGTTGATTCAGACTTCTGCAGAAGCTAGCTAGGGTTGATTCAGACTTCTGTAGAAGATAGCTAGTGTTGATTCAGACTTCTGTAGAGGCTAGCTAGGGTTGATTCAGACTTCTGCAGAAGCTAACTAGGGTTGATTCAGACTTCTGCAGAAGCAAGCTAGAGTTGATTCAGACTTCTGTAGAAGCTAGCTAGAGTTGATTCAAACTTTGCAGAGGCTAGCTAGCTAGAGTTGATTCAGACTTCTGCAGAAGCTACCTTAGCTAGGGTTGATTCAGACTTCTGCAGAAGCAAGCTAGAGTTGATTCAGACTTCTGTAGAAGCTAGCTAGAGTTGATTCAAACTTTGCAAAGGCTAGCTAGGGTTGATTCAGACTTCTGTAGAAGCAAGCTAGGGTTGATTCAGACTTCTAGTGCTAATGTATGTGTATATCAGTTGAGAAATATTGATATTCTCCTTCTAGGAATGAGAGCAGATATTTGGGTTAAGCGACAAATTGTGGGAACTGCGGAGTAGAAAGATAGAACTTTCATGACTTGTAAAGTCACCGAACCGACTCGTAAAAATTAATGGAGCATTATTTTTCTCAGCAGTATTTAGTATTCAGCTTCAGTTTTAGTTTTCACAATAAAACACAAGAAGAATTGTTTGATGCCTGATTGGACAGATAACAGGAGAAAACAATGACAGTTCGATTGATCGGAGATATGAAGCAAACACTAAGCACACAGCACTTTTTTCAAGTTAATCCCCACTATCTCGGCTTGAAAGAAAGTGCCAATTACTGGAACACTTCCCGTGTATCTATACTGGTCTTCTAATCCAGATCAATCCAACTAACTTCTCAGATGTTTAACAATGTTGACACAATTGGATCAGTTAAAATAAAAAACCTTAATCCTGATGATACAAGAGGACAACATGTGTTTCAGATGTGTTAACCTTTGTATACATAATTCAAAAGTGTTGATTTCAATGAATGGATGACCAAAAAAAAAATAATAATACCCTTATTAAGTACTTGCACATAAAGGATTTAACAATATGAAATTGCCTGTAATGTTCTATTTGACAGCCTTTCTAATACTGGTTCATAACAATGAATATATTGAGGGATGAAGTAAATATGCCCCCCTCATTATGTATATAGAGGTGGGTTTCACCTTCAAACCATTAACTCTAAGTGGTAAACAAATAAATCTATTTTTGCTGCTATGAATGGGGTACTTCTTACATAACAACATCCAAACACTGTCTTTGACTGTGAACCTGCAGAGCATTGTGATATGTCCAGCAAAGGTCGTCTTCATCCTCAGTTTCAAAATTAGATATCTTTCATGTTACCCTGCACTTACCACAGATGCACATTATGTAAATTTCGGTATCTTGCCGTCTGTCAATTAGCCCTCCCCGAGGTGACCAGTCAGACTGGATCAGTGTACAACACTAGCCCTGATGGACAAGCACTGTCCATTAGAGGTATTCCCTGGAGAAGCTGTGCAGCAACCCGTCCTCAAAGTCAGGCTGGAGAGACAGTGAATGACAGGCAGGTCATCTCAGGTCACGTCCAGATTCAGTGCTCACAGCCAAGAGTACGTAAACAATGCAGATATTAGAAGCAGGAAGTGTAAGGGGGAGGATGCCAAGTCTCCACAACAGATGGAGAATCAGTATGTAAATCGTCTGCTGGCCATGACAGAGGGCCGTCTGCTGGACATGACAGAGGGCCGTCACCCAGACCAGGGAAGAACGGCTGTCCACCAAAGAGTAACTATGACTACCAACTTTAATGGATAGAAAATTATAGAGTTCTGACAGACAAACTCAGACAAATACATAATGGTTATCTTCTTAATTAGAACATGTATGGAAGAAATCACAGCGGTAGATTTTAGTATAATGAGAAATATGAGATTGGTAATAATGCTGTTCAATGATATTCAGGTAGGAAAACTAATTATCTTGGGGTAATGAAGAGAAATATGAGAAAAAACAAAACTATCCTTCTTTTATAACAAATGTATATATTTTATGGCAACACTGATGTCCTGTACTGACCCAGGGACAACCTTTACCTCCTGCAACATGGGTAATCAAAACTGGCTAATTAAGGCCTAGTGAGAGACTTTGAAGATGATAATAGCTTGACAATACAATTGTATGCTGTAAAATAATTGTGGCTGTGATTATATCTACAACTGGCAATGGAACATTTAGAGGGAAATGTGAAGGGAGCAATCTAATTTCATTGATCCTTGCGAATACACAAAGCTGACCACTTCTGCCAATCACAGTATGTTCTCTTGAGTACTTCACAAAAAGTGTAAATATCAAATATTTATATAGGCAGCAGGAAACCACTTTCATAATAAAGATGTCCAAAAATGCGCTAATGATGTTTAAGCCAGCAGTCAAGTATTAATTTACTTAAGTTTTTAGCAAAAGATTTTCAGCACACAAGGGTGATGATAATCTTTCATGTTACACAATTTTTCAAAGTACACAAGTGGCAACGCATCATCAGGTACAGAAACGTAAAATGCTCTGTTATTCTGTAACGAAAGCATAAAATTAATATCGCAAAGTGACCACAAATATTCCATGATACAGACATGCAATTACTGGAGGTGCAATCACCAAAACACATCTCCCCAACACATACTTCATTACCGATGGAAGAAATTTCGGCCAATATGCCTTGCATGTTAAATGAAGAAGAGACATTAAAACAATTCTCAGTGGTATCAAAAGGCTAGCCATGGAGACATAAAACACAAATTACTGTAAGACTTCTTGACAGACAAACATAAAGCTCCCACTTTTATTTGATGCCTGACTATCTATATTTGATGGGGCTACTGAGTTTTATATGCAGCTTACATCTCTTAGATGATGCCCACAATAATGGCTTCATCTTTGATCTGAATAATCTTGCCTTGAATCAAATCATGAAGGTTCAAATCTTGGTCACAAAGCCAGGAAAGGTGTACCGCTAGGACATATTTCATTTTCAATATACTTCAACACTGTGCTGGAAATTATTACAGTAAAAGCAAAGAACTCAGACGAGGTATTGTGATTTGTTATAAACAATAATTTGCTATATCCATTAATTTTTTTTGTTCTGTATTCTTTTTAAAACATTATATCAACTTGGTTAGGCCAATTCAACTTAATTAGTACAATGTAGATTATCATCCAGGGGCACACAAAAATATGGGGCGGGTGGGAGGATTGGATGTATTAATTTTTATTTCCCCGAGAAAAAAAAATAATGACAAAAGGCATCTTCAAAGAATCCTTGGTAGCAGATATAAAACCAACATTCTGTGACTTTAATAATTCACTCATGTCACTGGGAAGCAAGTTTGTTTGAAATCGTAATTTTTGGAAAAATTACCAAAAATCGGAGTGGGTCCTTAAATGAGGGGCGGACAGGGATGATAACAATTAATTTTAATTGGCCTTATATACCCTTTACTCTGCATGTTGATGGCTTCCTTTAATCTTCCTTCTTAGCTACAACTGGTGTTGCACTGTGTGACAAGTATTGTCCCTTTGCCCTTATCATCATCAGCATCTCATAAAACCCGCAAGGTCACTGTAAAAGTTATTAAGGGCAAAATTGCTGACACTGAATGTAAAATAAAACATTTAAGGGGAGATAATTCATAGTAATGGGTTGAATCTCAGTGGAGACAGTTTTCTGAATATTTAGGGCCTTAAGAAATAATTGCAGTCTTTGGGAACCCTCACTCTCTCTACCCTACAATCAACAGTAATGAATGCTCCGCCTATTGTATGATGCACTACACCTGATCATGCCCTCTGGCTAGCGAATTTTTTTGACGAGATCAATATGACTCTTTTGTGTAATTATTTGATCAAAGCTAAATAATTCCTGGCCACGTCTCCATGGGGCTTAATTAGAATTTTTCTAAATCATTTCCATCGCTGCAGCTGGTGCAGGAGAGGTCCGGGCTGATTCACTGTATGTCGGGGTATAAAAAAATAACCAAACTGTGGCAACGGGGAACTGTGTCGTGTTCCTGCAGTCATGCATGACTAATGGTAACATTAAATTGAACAGGTATCATAGCAAAGTAAAAACGAATTCAACCCTGAGGGCCCAATGGAGAGACCTATCATACTGGGAGTAATCGAAATCAAACAACATCAGGATGACAAAGTAGATATCAAATATGGAGGAGTCGAGATCGAGTTACTGTTACCTGCAGCATAGGAAGCTCAGTACTAATATCGCAAATATACAGAAAATCATCAGTTTTATAAAAAAAGAGAATAATTACGACAGAAAATATGCCCCGACACCGCCCAAAGTTAAACATATCTGCTCCCTCCTCGACAGCTCAGCACTCTGTTGATATGTGGCAATGTGTTGTTTAATTTCTGCACATGCATGAGCAATCTACTAGTAGCATGATGACAAAAGAATTACGATCAGAGCTGATTTATAACTGAATCTTCCTTATCATTTTTGTAGATCTGCTTGAGTAATGCATTACAGCATTGGTCAGAATCGAAACCAGCCAGTAATGTGTGTATCAAAGCATGGCTGCCATTCATTCTCAATAACAGAACCTTAAATCGCGGCATTCATCAGATGTGCATCGTCCCCTAACTATGCAAGCAAGCATGCAGACTTTTAAGTACTATCAAATGATGCATCTTGAAAATACTGATACACAGACTATGTTATCAGTGAAAGCATATACAATGGCTTTCTGGGTGAATTATTGTGTATTATTACAAGCAGACTTCAATCTCTCAACTGTTAGTGACTGAGTCGTAATGTCTACCTGTTTTTTTAACTATAGCTACAGATTGCAGATTTTCAGATGGTTTTCAAAATCAAAACAAAATCCAGCCCATTGTAACATTCCATCATTGAAAAATTACATCACTAAATGCCTATTTTTAGCAATGATATGAAATGTATTGTAGAATTCCACTTTGGGCATGTAGATCTTTTAATAGTATTTCCGTAATTATTCCGTAATTAGTATCTAATATTCTTACCACTTATTTCATAGGGAGTTGCTAATACTATTAGCTACTATTCTGCTAGCAATAACTGCTATGAATAGCAGTCTATAGCTGCCTGACAGTTTATCACTAAGACAGGAACCTGATTACGATCAATTTCACTCCTTCATTGATTGCTTGCTAGAGTCTTTTAGCTAACAAGACAACAAGTTTGTTTTTCTCATTACCAGATTAGACTTGAGAGCATTTCAGACTCCGCAACACCTCCTTATGCACTAGTCATCTCAAGTCAAGCTTTACAAAGTTCTTTTGGGGTTTTTTTCTATCTCATTCTTCTTTCATGCTACTGTACAGTTCAGATCAAGACAAAACTCTTGACAATTTAAAGCAGCAGCAACCTGATGAATAAATAGCTGGACCAATCACAAGTTATTGAAATTCTTTCTCACACAGATGCAATGTCATTTTAATCATTTCAGGGTTGAAATGTTTCCAACCATTGCAACAGAATACAGGGTAAAAGGTGTATAATCAATAATGTATGAATATTGACACACAACATATAGAATTACATAATATGGATGTGGTGGCAATTGACATCTTATTTACATGACAGGCGTAAGGTAACCCTTAATGTCTAATTTGAAGGGGAAAAGTGCATCAAATCTGCATATGTGATTGAGAGGTTGTGGCAGGACCCCTGACAACAAAAACCCCCTGGTTTATTTACAATGTCAAATTTTCAAAGAGTATGGGTTGGCAAAATCTGTCAGTAGAAATTCTGCTGTGAAGATTAATGAGAATACTTAATATCACATCTGGAAGCTGTTTACTTTGACAGATCTTTCCTGAGGAGGGGTAGCATCTACCCTAATCTAGTTGCTTTGTTTTAATGCATTCAATGCTAGCAAATCAATTTAAATTTTTGCCACTAGAATAAAAAGCTATATTGAAATGATATCATTGCTGGTGGAGATTGGTACTAGCTGCCTTCACAATTATAAGCTATCTGTAGTAAAAATATTTTACCCATGAGATGATATAGTGCATTTTGATGTCCATACATTGTAGGCCATCGATAGTAATGATTTTAAAAGTGTGTGAACTGTCTTTCTTAAACTACCATTACCAAACATCACATTAAACTCCTGTATTCTTAATACCTTCCCTGAACATTTCATTTTCTACAAGGTTGTACATTTAGCAGTCCTCCTTGGTTGAATTAATTGATTTTTAAATGGAGGGAGATTGGGCTGTCCATTCAGGCAGAAGAACATTACACTTTCCCTTACACATCATCTTATTCATATTGACATCACCACACAAATGACTACAGTATACTACACCTGGTAGAGACTAAATGCCTCCAGTCCTCTTGTCCCTTTTAGCTTAATGCCTTGTTAACCTGAACACATGCATGAAAAAATTTGATGACCAATGAAATTGTTGAAAATGGACCATTAATAATCTGTCTATACAGCAGGGAATGATGCTCCTAAATATAAACTTTGGATACTAAAAGTTTTTCGTCTTGGAATTGGTCATTAAGATGTTATTCAAATACTAGATATAGTAATTCAACATGAATATTCTATTAAAATTATAAATATTCATTCCAAGATCACTCCTATCATCACCTCACTTAAGTAGCTACTGCAGTTTACTCAGAAGATGTGTGGTAGGACTGTGCACATCCAAGTCTTCCTTTGATTTATATTACCCCCATTTATAATCCCCCCCCCCCAAAAAAAACCCCTCCAAAACAAACGAAAATAATTTCATTTTCCTTGCTATCTCCACTCCTCCCTTAAATATGGTGCCATTCTGTTCTTTGCCAACTGCAGATACATCTGAAGTTACCCTGATTAATTTTACTGTACCAGTAATCTGCAATTCATTTTTTTTGTTGCTAAAAATGCCCATAGTATAAAATGTTGTTGGGGCATGCAATTAGAGTTTATCAGGATACTTGAAGGTAATTTTGCCTTGGACTTTGAAATGTCTGCCAAACACTGGTCCCAATTTTTTTCTCATTTCCAATTATGCATAAAGAAAGTCTAGAAATAAATGTGATTTATCAATAAGATATCGACCAATCTTTAAAGAACAAGGTACGATTGTATACATGAAAAGGCCCAAAAAAATTCTCTCTATAAAATGTGTCTGGAATTAACCTTAATCAGCGTTTTAAGAAAGTAAAATATATGCCAGGTATACTATGTCAACAAAATCATTATGGTATTCTTAATTGGATGGCATTATGACATCATGAATAAGACATTTCCCGCCTTTTTTTCAAAATAAGCCTGAAAACTGCCAAATATCATACAGATTATTGCTCAGGAAAAGATGTGCGCATTTGTCGAGCAAAATGAAAATGATATATATTGTGTATTATTTTAAGATGAAAAACATACTTGAATATGAATTTGCTCGACGCATGCGCTGTATGTTTTCTGAAAGGAAAACCCCCTGAATTTGTGGCTATTTTCATTGAAAATGGCATTTCTGCAATTTTATGCCAACTTCTAGCTCTCGTCATATGACACAAATCATTTTGCTGATCAAACTGAGCGGATTTTGGGTTTGCTAATCTATTCCTTATTTCAATGTCAGGGTTTAAGCTCCAAGTGAAATCATCGATATTTTGGGCCAAATGACTTTAGAAACTGTACCTACTCCTTTCAAAATCAGAAACTACTTGAGAGTGAATATACCTAAATTTTAAAACGCACTGTAAAATACATAACCATACAGGTAGTCGTGTTGGCTGAGTGTTAATAACTTAATCAACATGGTAATTCATAATACCACAGAAAACCTTATTTTTGAATGTATAGAGAATTAGGTACACAACCAATGTAATAAATAATGGCCAGCACCATCTTCCCACAGTATTTCCAACAGCCCTGTAAAAATCTGATCAATGGTTTGTCCAAGTAATGACTGACTTCTAAACCAGTATATAGTAATTACAGATATCAGTTTCTTGGGGGTCCCTAAGGCATCACAATCCTTCATGATACACAAATTTCCTAACTTTCACACCAAGACAATGCAAATCTGTCTAAAAAGTGAATTATTTATTTACTAGTGTACTTAGTTATATATTCTGTAGAACACTGTTTCATCCATCATTTACTGACAAGCCAAGATTTCAGTTGGACGCATGTAATCTGTGAAATGAGAATGTGGAGTGTATATGAATGAATTGGCTCCTCTTGACTTTCTTTCTGGTCTTCTGCATTTAACTTTGAAACCAGCAAAAGTGCCACTTCATTGACTTGACTTTCAACATGTAATACAAATCTTGCAGTATTAAGTACCTATTCTTTTCATATTTTAATGATGTAAACTCTTTCCATTCTCTTTGCTTTTGTATGAAATCCTTTATTGAAAGGAATACCTCTGTTACAAGCCAGGAGGACCCTGTCATAATCAGTGTTATAGTGTAATAAAACGCAATAAGATTGGCAATAAAATCCTAAGAAAATTAAATTACCCCCCATGCTACCATAAAATTTGCAATGCAGTTAGATACTTTATCAAAGACTGATAAAAAAAAGAAAATTAGCTTAATTTACAGAAAGTTACATTCTTACATGCTTACACGTGATAAAGGTTTTTTTTCCTTCAACTTAATGATTAGGAAAGTACCATCGTATATTCTGAGGAAGACAAAGATTATTTCCATGATGTACTGTACAAGGAAGGTCTCTGGTTACTGTGTCAGGGAGTGTTTATTGTAAAATGCCATCACATAAGACAGTATTTTTTCCTGCAGGTCAAAATTTATCAAGCTTTCGAAATAGAACAGCAGTAAAAGAAAATCCTTTTGTGATAAGTCAATTAACATTATGCTGCATCTTACATACTTTGGTAGATTATTTTCTAAGCAATGTGAGATCAAAACCCAAAGACTTTCCAGAAAACCATTTCAAACACACTTCTGCACAGTTTCCACTGGCATCTGTTTGTTGCCTAATGTCAACTCTTAATGTATTGCCAATAAATCCTTACTAAAATATACATGAAACTTGAGTTTCATTAAAAACCTCAGAGTGTTGTTTACACAACAACAAAGGAAATTCTAAGCACCAGCAGGAAATGTTAGATGTGATTTTAAGAATCCGATGAGGTCACATTAGGTTGTGTGAATGTCAGTCTTCTATAAACAGACAACAATGTAACTTCAGATGATTTCTGCCTGATGTTGTAACAGTGCAGGAGGGAGCCATACACCCAATGTCATATCTCAGTCAAAGACCCAGCAGGAATGACCCAGATTTATTCAGGGTTGTTTGAGGACATCCCAGCAGCTTATTCAAACACTCCCCAAACTCTGGACTCTGTTTGTAAATAATGGATTTACAGCAAATCCCATCCTGAAACTTCAGATGATATACTGCAGTCCAAGGCTGTGACTGTAAATCTAAATACTGGCCATCTGTTTCTTCTGTGTAATATTTTATAACATTCGTAAGTCAATGACAGAGCAATTAGTATCACTTATTTTTTTCAACAGCAGGTTCGTGATTAAGTGAAAAATCGGCTGCACTAATATTTGCTTTCTTCTTGTACAAACTACATTTCCTATTCAACTCGTCACCCCAATAAATTCAAAAATGTCCTACTGAGAAAATAATGTAAATTTGAATATCTCAATTTGTTGACACAATTTAGAATTTTCTTTTATGGCCATAGCATCAGTGCATGGTGCAAGTCTAATACAGTGAATGACTCAAAATGAACAAGACAAAAGATCAAATTCAGCACTACTGTTCAAAACGTGACCATGTCAATGGAGACCAAATTAAAAATGGAGAACCATTTCTCAACAATTCTATTTCTCATAAATGTCCCTAAACAAGACTTTTCAATTCAATCTTTTTGCTAGAGACAGCAAACAAAGTCTATAGGTTTGAACACACAAAGGAGTGGGATGAATTCAGCTTTCAAAGTGCTCTACTGAAATTGATTTTTACACTTTTTGATACAGCTAATATAGAAATGTAAACAATTTTTCTTCCGGACAAGAGAGAGGCACACTTTGTCTAGTACTCTTCATCTCCAACACTCCCTGTATATAATAAGCTTGCTAATTCCGTCCTCTGAATAGCTGATTCAAGGGAAATGCAAATACTGCTTCTTTTTCTTTTTTTCCCCCCTGTAGAAGCCATCCACTAATCTGAACAATATATGTCACAAGTAAAGGACATCCCAATACATGTGTAGGTCCCTAACCCTGGTCTATAAACAAGGTCTTCTCCCTGAGTGAATACCTACTCTGATGTGATGTGACAGGATGTTCAATAACAATCTGAATTCTCCGTCACAACGAGGGACCATGTCTATGTGTAACAATACTGGCTTTTGAATGCACATTCGATTTGGATTGATCTAGGAATTCACCATTGCGAAAATAGTTGCTTTCTAATGAATGTCTGGAATTGATATCTTTGCAGTTCTCTTTTACAGAAAAACACTGCCTTGAGAGATCCGCGTTGTAGACATGATGAATATATGTTTCTAAATGAAAAAAAACCAAAATTTAATCAGGTTCTTTTACTGTAGTACTTAAAATATCCAGTAAACACATTTGATTAGAATTAATAGGTTATCCAGATTAATGTCTTAGATTGTGTAGCTCTTGGAGAGGTAGTTGAGGTGAATTTATGAGAAACCAATATCATATTTTTGGCATCCTTTACGGGTCCCCTCACCAATTTAATCACAATTATGAGAAATTATCTGTCAAGATATAATCAAAATTTGCAAAAAAATTGATAAAACAATGTTGTCAGGCAACAAGACCTGCAGCTGTTTCAATTTCCCGGGAGAATTCCAAATGGAAAATGCAGTCACTTCTGAAGGCTAAGGGGGTGATGTTACCAAAAGTCACCTTCTACCAGACAGCCAGGCCAAGTGGGAGTGAAATCAAAGATTTCAATTCCAATAACAAAAAGACCACACGGCCTATCATTGGCAGGGCATGTGTGATTATCAGAAATTCATTTGTAAGAAGGGTTATCTTGGCAGATGACTTCTGCCCCTCTTCAGAATATCTAAAGCTGATGAGCCTGTGATGACAGTGAAGTTACTTAGTGGGATAAATGAAAATGTGGGTACCAGGTTAAATGACACTTGGCAATGGGAATAGGATGAAGAAGGGACAAAGAAATCAGTGGAACCCCCCACATAGAATGTCTAGGCCCAGAGCACCTGATGAAGCTAATATGATTTGTAATGGCACAAGGACCTTGTTGAAGCTATTGTTAGCATAAGGCTATGTACAACTTGATCTCTAACATAACTGGTCAGGAGAAAATCAAGAGCATTACAATTGACCTGCTCCGAAATCCAGTATCAAGATGTTAGGGGGACAAAGTTTTGTGGTGATAAAATTTCAAGGGTAAACCATCCTTCCTGTTAAGTAATGCTTTATATATTGTAAATTCTATAGAAGAGATTAACAGCCAGTTAATCGATGAAAATTGAGTCGAAACAAAATAACAAAGTAAGTAATCTTAAGTCAGCTTCACAGTGAAACTGATGCGTTTCTTGAAAGCATCCTGGTAGCATGCTTATCAATGAGCGTCTTGCATGCTGATGCTGACATCAATCTTGTAGATCCACGGTGTTTATGCAGCAGTTACAATTTATTGTGTCGTATAACTCCCCACACAATGTCTGAAGGAAACCTGATTGAGCATTTCTGGAAGGGAATGATTGCAATTTTCTAGCTTCGATACCTTTCTGAGGAGACACAAAAAACGAAATAATGTTGATCATGTTTTCAATAAAATAGTCATGCTATGCTTAATTTGGCTGGATTTTTACACACAGCAACCGTTCTAATCAGCTAACGGCAATAGTAAATTTAACATGCAGCGATAAAAAATGGCCAGGATTAATCTAATTGACAGAAATATGGAGAAGGATCAATACTGAATGTAAAACCAGACACCTCAAATGACAAATCAAAAGAATTACTAATGAAATTCTCATCAGATTAATATGATAAAAACAACACCTAAGCTTACCTATCGCACTGAACTCAGCATTGCGGTGATAGAGCAAGCCAAAAGGCATTTAATGGTCCAACTTTGACATTACTTTTAATGAATGACTAAAATAGTCCTGATTCAGGTAACGGGACAAGAATAGAAAAAGTGTCTTTTGCAACATTTTTAATCGAAATGGAACAAATGTTTAATTATATGCTTAATATCCAAATCTTTTAATAACTAGCTTCTGTAATGGCTGGACACAGAATTGCCATTCTGTAGCAGTGAAATCTGCAGTGTAGATGTCTGAAGCATTTGACTGATGCAGCTACCCCTGTGCTATTAATTATCGCATGTACCGCCCTCCATACCAATGATTACTAACAATTTCTTCCACTTAATATGCCCTTGTCACACAATAGCCCAATTAAGACTCTACAGATTCCACATTTTCTGCAGAAAGTATCTGGTTTCATATAGCATTGTTTTAATCCCCACCCTAACTTCCTCTCCTGTCAGAGGCCACACCCTACGTATACTGATCTACTAACAGAACAGAGCAAACCTAGTCCACTTCATCAGTACGCCTTTGATTGAAAGCGGCTTTTTTCTATGAAAGCTGTAATGAAATGTTATTCAACTTCTTACTTGCACTTTTAGCTTCCTAATCTGGTAATATACAAACCATCATGACGGACAGCCGAGACAAACACTAACTTAAAACACACTCAAAATTCTTGTGTATGAGCATCAGATGAATAGTAAATCAAAAATTAAAACTGATGTAAAATCAGTCCATTACAGGAATGGTTAGTGTCAGAGAATCACACAGCAAAATCAGAAAAACCATAACCTCAGTATAGAAGTCTCCATTTTTTTAAGATTACTAGATGAACACCCATACATTTAATTAGAATTCAATTATAGCTCACGGATTTCACCTCATATATGAAACAATATTAAGGGTGCACACAGTAACTCTTTTTCAAGCATTTTGGAGTTTCTGGAAATTTCAATGTGGCATACTTATCTATTAAAAAATTATCAAAACTTCTTTCTTTTGTAAGATCCAAATCAAGCCTCAATAAAAAAAATACGGGATATCAGAACTATAAAAATTTGGAACTCTTCAGAAAAAGAAGTTTCGAAAATGATACCTCACTTGGGCAACTCTTTTACAAATTAGTGATGTTAACGACTCTCGTACAGAAATATCTGCTTGATTTGAAGATTATTTTTACAGAATGTCGCTAGCAAATACCCCAGCACCAAAAACATAAGTTATTAATTCAAATTTCTGATGTTTGGTAACGGAGACCAAAAAAAATCCACAATACCGTTTATTTCCTCTACTGTATGTACAATCACGAAGATAATTACTTGGCGAGATTTTCTTGAGACTGCAATGAAATGATAAAAAAATTTGATGTATAAAAAATAATCGCAATTTATGCATCAATCTCCAGACATATACAATTGTGAAAATGCAAATTAAGTTAAACCAATCAATTGTGACCCCCCCCCTCTTTTTTTTGTATGACAGAACTACTTTTCTTGCTACATGTAACAAAGAATTTTCATAGAGATAAGACGACAACTTTTTTATCCGTTTGCTCCCCACCTACAACTTTGAAAAACCACCCAAAGTGCCTATATCTGATAGTAACATGTACTTAATTCATGTTAAGTTCAAGTTAACGCAGAAAACATCATCTCGTTGGACAGACTAAATATCAAAACCTCACCGGAATCGAAGACAAAATAATGGTTCCGATATCCCATATTACTAACCACTATTTACAGATTTACTTCATAAGTGGTCTTTTAAAACAAAATTGTCCTGCTGGCTTAGCTCCGCCAAAGCATGCCTGCCACTGTACTCTTTTTTGCTATTTCAGGGTATATAGTTTATAGAAAACTGAAGTAGGTTTTTAACTAATTTCACGATAATTACTAATCAAATAAAATTCAATTATAGCTCATGAATTTCACCTCATGTGAGACAATATTAAAGGTGTAAGCAGTAACTCTGGAGCAAGCGTTTTAAAAGTTTATTGGCAAAAATTTATTCATTTGAGGAGCCCCCTCACCCTAAAATTACTGTTTACAGTTCTTCAGCTACATGGCTTGCAAGTTGTTTAAAGGGACAATTGCTCTTGTATTCTTTTAATATGTTTTAAATTAGTTTCTCTTTTCAAAATAGCTTGTACCCCATTTCCTTTTGCTATTAAGGATTTTTTTGAATTTTATTTCCTTCATGAAAAGCTGATGATACATCCAAGATGGAAAAACTGATTGGATGAATGTTTCTGACAGCAGTTACATAGTATCTGGCTAACCGAGTGCTTTCTAATATATCTGTCATATTTTTTCAACGGAAATGAAGTTATGTTAGAGATTATTGAAAAAAAAGTTTCGTGAAGAAGAAATGAAGCTATGGAGCAGAACAAGAGTAGATACAAATTTAATTGTTGCTGAAATGATCTGCTTAAGTCTGTTAGGATCATTCACTTACTCATCTAAATGTCTCCACCAATTATGGAAAATGTTGATCTGAGCCACAGCAGAAAGTACAAAACTACCATTCCATTACAGAATCCAATTTGAGGAGGTATCTGTAAAAATAACAAACTTAAATTGTACAGCTTATCAAAGGGGTTTTGAGGGCTGATAAGGACAACATTCAGCAATTTAGGAAAAGCTAGGGATGTCAAACATTATTGTAACCGTAATGAAGAAGACGATTTGGCATAATCCCTTTACATGTCTTCTAACTTACTTATCATTTTATTTACAAATTTTCTGACAGAATGTCCATACTCAATTATTGAATGAATTGGCGATATTTATGTTTTTCTTCATCGAATATTTGGTAAATAAACAGAGGCAAATGATCACAGAGGCAAATGATCGCAGACAATATATCTATTATGATCTAAAATCTGCAGTTGTATGCGGTAATGGACCGAGTGATTCAACAGATGTGATCAGATGATATTTCTGTTACATTCATTTCCACCTCATGCTTAGAAGCAATATTCAAATCGGCTAAAGAGACATGGTTCAGGTGTAGCTGCATTCCATTACATAACATACGTCAAAGAATAGCATTGTTCCTTATCATTTGTGCAAGATTTCCCTGACGTGCCAATTTGAAACTACATATCCCTTTATAACATATTGACGATGTTCTTGTCACCAACAGACTATTCCTCATCATAGCAATACCATGCCAAGCAAATAGCAAAAAAAAAACATATCTGCCTTTTTCTACAAGTTTTACCAAGAAGGAATCGCTGGCTTTTGACAAAAAAAAGGCTTTAACGGCAAGTAGAGCATTGGAAACTAGATTTGGAATCTGTAAATGGCTTTATGATGTAATTGGAGGATTCCACTTTGAGAGTTTGCACAATAATTTTGTAAGCTAATATTGTAGCGCACTTATTATTTAATCCTTCCATTTTAAATTTGATATTTTTCAATCTGTCTGAACGAATCTTGACAAATTATACCAATTACAAAATATCTATTTCTTGTTCAAAGTGATTTGTAGATCACTTTTATGTGGTAATGTATCCCTTTAACAGACTATTACATGGCAGAGGGGATATCTTCTGACATCAGACTTGAAAAATGAAACAACTCCTGCTCATCATTTAATAAATGTTATGTCATTAGCAATATAATGAATTGCATGTTGTATATCAAGTTTATTACTTTAGAAATGAATTGGAAACATTAAAGCCTATAATTTTATTTGTTGAACTTTGTAAATTGAGAACATAAAGAACACATAAATAGGACTCTCTCTCTCTCTCTCTCTCTCTCTCTCTCTCTCTCTCTCTCTCTCTCTCCATGGAATGTAGAATAATGACACACAAAAAATCTTTAAAATCTCCTGAAAATTGTTATGAAATGACTGGTAAAGAGATAAACGTTGATGAAGTTTAAGAGGGAATATGAAGCAGATGTGAGTATTAAATGTGATTAGCCGTTATTTCTGTCATACCTTTGAGGTTATGTATGCCTTCATAATCATATTTTTACGATTTATCAGAGAACACAAGTATTTATCTACATTTCAATTTGCTGAAATTACTTCTGAGGCATTCCTGGCTTCAGTTTCTATGGAAACGGTGACCTGGAACCACAATATTTTTTTGATGTCCATCATACATTAGAGTACTCTCCAAATCAACAAAGTAGAAAACGAAAAATATTACCCCGATAAAAACAAACTTTTTAATTAGAACATCCCCTAAGGAACATCTTTTCTGAGTTCTGATGAACTCCAACTTTTGGTAAAATTCTATGTCTCGCATTGTACAGTGTTGTCCCAGTTATTAGCAATGACAACCTAAAAATCTTAAACAATCTGCAGAAGCCAAACTACATCTGTTTTGATATACACACCAGAAGAACATAGAGGTATATACTATTTCATGTTGGAAACAATGGCCTGCGTAATCCATCATTTGTTTTTCCAGGTTCCAAAAACCCTCTTAAAAACATTGCAAAATATCTTTAATATAGATTTTCTAGGTAATACAAGAGTCATAAAAACTGGGGAACCTGCCGAGCTGTGATACTGAATGTCAAAATCAGCTTGTCAAATTTAATACTCTGAAGAAAGCACATGGTTTTTGTCTCTCTGCTACTGAAACAGCATGATGCCTCTCGGACAAGAAAAACAAAATGTTTCAAAGACTTGAGAATTTCTATGATCGGAACAAACCAGAAGTTACAAATTCTGATAGACATGGAGGACAGGACAGGAATTTCACGGGAAAGACCTCCTTTTGGCAGGAGCTGAGAAATACTTGTTCAATTCAGCCTAGTACCTATTAAGTTACACCTTGGCAGGTGAAAAAGCTGTTGTGAATGAAAAGGGCTACAAATTGGCAATAGAGACAAGATATTACAAGGCTCATTGCCCGTGTAACTGCCCAGCACCTGACAATGGAAACAGAACAGAAATGACAGAGACCTGCTAAGATTCCCCTTGGTCAATGTAAAGAGTGAACATTGTGCGACGATGTTGGACAGCTGCGCTGAGTGTCTGGGAATGTGTGGGGTTTATTCAATGTCATAATCCCAACATCGATTTCCCAACAAAACCAAAGAAGGGTACATATTCAGGAAAGTGTACAAAATATTTCTCTAATTTATTCATTACCTATAAAATATCCGATCATCTGATTGAGTACTTGATTTCTCTATGAATTAATCATAGAGGTATGTAGTTACATATTGATATGCAATCCTATCATTCTCATGTGTGCTGCACAGCACAACCCACATCTTGACAACAATCTGCAAAAAATGTTCACAAATGTTTCCTCTCTTCCAAGACATCTCCGCAAATGTTATACAGATATTGTAAACATAAACAGCGTGACAGAATCATATGCAAAGCCAGAAGAAAGTTACATCAAAGTATGTTTGACATATGAAGTGAAATAATGGCTGACTTAATGAATACTTTGAACAAAAAACATCTGTTTGGAACATAAATTACAGCAGAAATATCTGTCATTGTCATTATCCAAGCCAAATTGCACAAGAGGCCAGCACCTGAAATGTTACATCATCTGGTGACAAAAGAAAAGAAGGTGATCCAGCTATTATACTTCTATCTCAGAACAGCGCCCCCAGATGTGGTTCTAACATGGGGGGTGATGTACCTCCCCGAACATCTGATGCTGTCAGATGAAACATGACTGTAAGTAACCAGGGCTTACAAATACATCAGTTACCATTGACTGTGACGGATCCCTCTGAATGTCAAACAAAAGGAATTGTCATTATGGATTGTTAAAACCCATGTGATCTGACTGCTTCCTCTTGTCTCATGCACACAGAAGGACAAGGCCTTGGGAAGTCTTGGTGAGATTAAATACAGACCACGCATCAGCTAGAACTGTATTGGCGGAATATTGTAGGAGATCAGTCCCCTGGCTAGTCTCTCGTGATTGTCAATTCTCGTTCTCACTCCAGACAAGATGGGGAAGTCACCAAACACATGCTCCATCGCCTCTTCCTTTGGGGAGAACATAATTCTGCTTCATAAAATTTTCACAAGCACATGATGATTAACCCCATTTAAAACAGAAAATATTGTGTGCTGCTGATAAAGGACTTTAGTTACATAACTCACGCATGTTTGATCGGGTCAACACTTTTCAGATATGGTGTATGCTTAAAAATTAGCAGATTACCTGAGGCATGAAAATGGGTTCTAAATCATAAAGGAAACTGGTGATTATTTCAGTAATGGAATATTGAGTCTTTATCATAAGTGCCGACTGTTTACGATTCCAGCTTTCCTGTTTGTTTGTTTTTTTATAATCTAGTTTGGACCTTTCAGATGTTGTTACATCACATCTATTCTGAAACCTGAACCGAGTTCAGCTACAAAATATGTCTCAGTTATGTCTTGTTAGGACGTAACCAAGCAAAACTAATGCCGCCAGATTACAACTGGTGTTTTCTTTTTTCTACGAGAGTGTAAACACAATCATCATCTGCTTTGATGTTCTACCAGGCATGTAAATTTTTTATGTGGCAGTCTAATGTCAGAAGACACAGGGGATATAGCACAACTTGACAATACCTACTGATGTCTCTGGTAATTTTCCTGCCAATATCGATAGTGTACTAAACTGCACAGTGATGGAGGCTTTCTCACTATATACAAATATCACAATATACAATATATATTGCCATGTATAAATATACATTTCAAGCTGACAAATGATAATTTCTATGGGCTGCTGACAACCCTAATTTCACCAATGTCAAGGTCATTTTAATTAAGCAAAAATTACATCACATGGTAGTACTGATTAAATTAAGATCATGTCTACCCACCACAGCCCATGAAACCATCTCAAATAACCAACACTGAAAGTAATTCTCTCCGCTTCTACAGACTCCCATCTCGATGACCCATCATGTACTGACGTTTAAGGCTGCTTTGCTACAGTTTAGCTGTTTGACATTTGTTTATTGTGCTGAAACTACCATAAAATTCAAATAACAAAACAATAATTTGCAGCCATTCTAGAAAATTGAAATCAAGACCATAAAGTGGATTGTAAATCCTGTGATCCGAAGTCTCCTCCGGATCTGCTCCATCCCAAGAACACTGGCACAATTGTCAGTAAGTGTAAGGCATTAAAGATCTCTGTTGTCTCTTATAGTCTGAGAAAGCATTGAGCAATTTTGTGTAATCTAATTCTAAGTTTTAAATTCGCTAATGAGAATGAGTTTATTTAATTGGCCTTCTGAGAAGCCTGCTCCCTACAATTCTTCTGCTGTTAAAGCTGTTAATCCAGTAGTAAGTATGAAAAGGAACACAAACTTTTCTGATTCAGATAAGAGAAGACAGTGCATCACAGGTCTTTACAGTGTACTGAGAAGAATACCTGCATCAGGTTACAAAACATGCACCTGATCTGTCTGAGTCATGTTTTTAATAGCGCTCAGTCTCATCTCTCTGGTTTATTTCCCAATAACTGAATGTATGGTCTTAATTCATCCTGATTCCCTGCCCAGTCAATACATATTCTCTCTAACATCGAGTACATACCACTAATTACCTCTGTCATCTGTATTAATCAGAAATCCCCCTCTGTAAATCTACCAGGGCTCTCATTAGTCCCGGGCAGATCACAAAGATCTGGTGGATCCTGTCAGAGCACTGATAGATGTTATAACGTCTGCTCATTCCTCCCCAGTATCTGTCAGATGTTACATAGAGTTCCCTTCCAATATATCCCCCCTGTTATTGATTGCACCCCTTCAGTAGGACAGGAAGAAGATTCAGTAAGTAATTTACAACCCAGACCAAAAACAATCACTCCAAATGAGACAGGCCTTCTTACTTTGATAAATCAACACAAGACTTTCCATTAACAAAAAGGAAGCAGTGAACACCGGATAGGCATGCACCTATGAAAGGAAATTTGAACACAGGATAGGTCTGCACCTATGAAAGGAAATTTGAACACATAATAGACCTGCACCTATGAAAGGAAATTTGAACACTGGATAGGCCTGCACCTATGAAAGGAAATTTGAACACCAGAGAGGCCTGCACCTATGAAAGGAAATTTGAACACCGGAGAGGCCTGCACCTATGAAAGGAAATTTGAACACCGGATAGGCCTGCACCTATGAAAGGAAATTTGAACACCGGAGAGGCCTGCACCTATGAAAGGAAATTTGAACACCGGAGAGGCCTGCACCTATAAAAGGAAGCTTGAACACATGATAGGTTGGTATTCAGAAAAGGAAGCCTGACCTTATTATGATAGACTGCTGCACCTACAAAAGGAAGCCAGAACACCTGATAGACTGCTGCACCTACAAAAGGAAGCCAGAACACCTGATAGACTGCTGCACCTACAAAAGGAAGCCAGAACACCTGATAGACTGCTGCACCTACAAAAGGAAGCCAGAACACCTGATAGACTGCTGCACCTACAAAAGGAAGCCAGAACACCTGATAGGCCTGTATGTACCTCTGGTACACACACACTTATTTTTGCATTTTCATAATAACATGTATTAGTGCAAAAATTGGGTCACCATAAACAGAATATTTAGTGCAATCATATACAAAATTACAACAGCAACAAAGCCTTGCAAGACACCAAATTATAAATATCACTGTTATACATATACAGTAGCTGACATACTACAGATAAGCATATTTACAAAATATCAGAAATCCTGAGGCTGTCAGCCAGGTTCAATCACCTTTGTGGCCGATCATTTGGTAGAGCACCTGGCAAGAGATTATGGGGATCATGGTCTTTTTTCCATCCCTATTACAGTTTCAAATGTCCCTCTGTTATGTCAAAATATTTTTTCAGAGAGCTACAGTTCTGCAGCTACAAATGTCCTACATGACATCATTTCTACCAACATGTTGAGACTATGGAAGAGATTTTTAGACTTGGAAATCAATTAGTAGCAATTACTCACCCCATGATTGAATAACACCAGCACTATCAGCCTATCATGTTAAATGTTTCAGAGCCAGGTGGACTTAGTTAATTAGGGTTTTCATTTCAACAGTGAAGCCACCTTAACAAGTTTTTCACAATAGGATTAAAAACCTGATATTTAGCTTACTGAAGAAAGAGGTAGAGCAAAATCTCAAATTCACCAAAACATTTTTAATTTGTGTAAAATTCGTAGATATCTCCAAGTATCAGTAACATTTACTAAACGTATCCTAATCTATTACAGTTATTTTCAGTAAATTTGATCCCCCTTGGAGAAGACTTTCCATTGTTCAATTTAATTCTTCTCCGTGTTATTTCTAAAACAATTTATGATAACAGGGTTTCAACGTTGCTAGTATTTTTTTCTGTAATTTATTTCAACAGCCATTTCATATCCTCCAGGAATAATACCTGTTTCATTTATTAGAAATTTCCTGATTTATACCTGGGTATTTTTCCCCGTGAGCTATCTCTGGAATGATGTAAAAAAGATAGACATACTGCCTTCAGATTCTATCCCATGATGAACAGTGGAATTATTAGTCTAGGAAGATCAGTGAAAAAGATTCACTTTAGGCCATTTGTGAAATAAAAAACAAAAACAATATTGGCTTTGTAGATGGTAGTTTTAAACTGACAGAATACATAGATCACTTTTATCCCTGGCCATTCCAGTTCATGTATCACTGTCAGTCTTGAAGAACTTTCTGATAATCATGATGAATGTGGGCAGCTCAAGTTGTGACCAATGGGAAAGCAGTATGTGGTACTTGAGATTTTATCTCTTGGTCAAAAAGAATGTCTAATATCAAATTGTAATTCTTCCTGGATTCCTGATCACTCACACTAAGATCAGTGGCTTGAAAAGAGTTTTTAACACTGTATACTTGCTTATCTTATGAATTTTTTTTACTTTTCTGAAACCCCAAAGTTTTTTTGTGATTACAAGATTGACAAATGGATCACTTATGTTCCATTTCTATCTAAAGTGTCACCTCTAACTCTCCTAAGACCATCTCACAAAGATACTAAAGTTTTATCAAATTAGTGTAAGACAGTAAGCTGGCTCTAACAGTAGTGCCTAGTACTGCTAATGCATGCTAACACAAATTTCAACATTGATGGGCAGTTTATGGCCAGACATACATTTACACCTAGTTGATATTACACTTAAATGAAAATAAGTGTTTTCCTTAATTTTTACAAAAATTGAGTTCCACACATTTACAAATAAAATAAAACACAAACGTAAGTGCTTTCAACAGTTGCATTTCAGAGAAAAGAAGCAAAAATTGGCTACAATTGCCTTTTACAGAGTGTTAAAACTTTTGAAGTTAAAGCCTTGGCCATGATGAATCACTTCCGTGAACACCCAGAGGCCAAAACAGTAACACTCCTCTTTATAGCCCTGACATTAACACAAAAAAGGGAGGAAATGGCTTGGTACCAAACCTGATTATTTTGCGTGATTGGGTGTGCAGCATTCTAAGACCAAGGGGCACCTGCTGAGTTGCAATGTCTGTCATTTTGTGTGGCCCTCAGTGAAAGGTTAAATTATCCTAACCAATGGCTTGAGAAAGGGACTGGGGTATCACATAATGCTGGTCTCAACTCAACAAAGAGGCAGTCTCAAAGGTCTCCAGACAAATGCAGCTTTACAAATACCATTATGTACTACCCTACATCAATGAATAACTGTATACCTAAAAGTATTCTTTCAACAGTGTTTCTAAAATAGATATAATCTAATGTCCCCTGCTCTGATATTATGCATTGTGTGTCCATTTACTCCCGTCAACTTGTATGAAAATGCCTCTTGATGCAGTGCTCAGACAAAGAACTGACGACTTCTGGTGCCATGTAAACCCAGAAGAAAGCGGGAGACTACCACTCTGTAGATTGATCATACTTGTTGGTGATGTTCCTGACGCGGCCCTCCCTGATTCCAGGAGCAGATATTGCAATGAAGTTGGTCCATCGAGATCCAACAGTTAGTCGTTCCATCATCTTGGAGACATGCATTAACAGTTCGCAGAGAGTGCATGAATTATGCATCAGAATGATCAGACTAAAAGAGGAAAATCAGAATTTAACTCAACTTGAGGGAATTTCTAATTGATTTTGTTCACAGAATATCCAACTAAGATGTGTAGTGATCACTTCTTAAAATGGCCAAATACTGGAGATATTTCCATAATTACATCTCAGGAAGCAGGAACTGACAGTTCTCCATCAAGCCTTCTGAACGGCCATACACAAGTTGTCAATGGAGGACACGGGACTGGTAGTGAGCAATGAAATTAGGGTCATCTGTGGGAAAAATCATCCCAAGGACACCGGTGTATATAGACAGATTACAGTCGCAAACACAGTGGTATACATACATAATGGTACACACGCACAATGTAGACCACTCAGAAACCAAACCCAGCAGTCCTCTCCTGTGGGATAAAAGGAAACCTGGCACCGGTGTGTATTGGGAAGGAGACATCTAATGTCATCTACATCAAACACCCAGGACAAGCAGTTTATTGGCAAGATAAGGAATTGTACAAGTTTATAGGAAGATCAGGAATCTGCAGTTGAGGTTAATGGGTGGGGGTGCGACAAAGAACTACAGAGGGTTTAAATGTATGAGGGTCACATTACTTCAGGGCTTCCAATGATTTGACCACAGTGTAGAGGAAAAGTTCATTATTCAGCATACACAGCAATAGAGAATGCTTTCTGAACTAATGTTGATTTTCTGATAATTCTGATAACTGCATTTCTTGTGATGTGCTTTTTTTTTTTTTTTTAAATCACATCAACTTTGAAATTTTAATGATAAATGACTGGAACCATATCAAAATAAAACCCTCCCTGGATGTTCATGAGTCCCTACAGTAGATCTGCCCCTCCCTGGATGTTCATGAGTCCCTATAGTAGATCTGCCCCTCCCTGGATGTTCATGGGTCCCTATAGTAGATCTGCCCCTCCCTGGATGTTCACGAGTCCCTATAGTAGATCTGCCCCTCCCTGGATGTTCATGGGTCCCTATAGTAGATCTGCCCCTCCCTGGATGTTCACGAGTCCCTATGGAATCTGAGCAATATTTGAGCAAGCTGGTCATATTATCAGGAAACAGAAGCCTATGTCAGACAGACTGGAGTACTGGCTGTGATTTTTACTGCTTCAGACTATCGGAAAACATATAAAAGTAAGAATTGTTTTAGCCCTTATAATCACCATCATGTCCAAAACTGAGAGTAAATGGTCTATAAAAAGAACACCCTGTGTAATGTTCCCTTTGTAACATCCAGCATCTGATCTCCAGGAATTTCCCTCACACAACAAAAAATATGTCTGGACCGCTGCTGATATATATAACGACTAGAGATACACAGAGGCAGCCATCTGAACTAGGCAAAATGAGTCCAAGCTGAAGAAGTGCATTTAGTTTGATGAAATTGGAATTTGATGCTAATGGCTTAAATGTTGAATGTGTTTCCTAGGTCATTTTTTGTGGTTTATCATTTTCACATTAATAGCTTCTGTCCTGCAATGGCCCATGTATGAATTACTGATGAATGTGGACAGGTGGCCCGTTAATGGAGGGTGGACAGTCTAAAATGCTTCAAATAAAATACAAATGGACATTTACAAATGAAGGTGTCTTGATAACAATCCCCAAATTATATGGGAGAAAGCTGCCCAGCTGCCCGTCCTGATGTGCCCCTCTGATTATAGGGCGATATTGGACCTAATTGCTTTTATGATAAAAAATAAAATAAAGAAACCATATTCACAGCCATATTGCAGAAAATCTGAGATTAATTTTGGCAAGGTCAATGATTTTTTCTGATATCCAGTGTTGAAAATCCTTTACTGAATCCAAGCCACACAAATTGGCATTATATTTTATCTGATTTAAATCAATATACCTCAATACGAGACAGTGAATTTTCTATAGGTATCAAAAGAAAGTATTGATGTAGAATGTGAGATTGGTAACAAATCTTTCATATGCTCCCCATGTGCACACACAGGTGTTCCAAACTGAATGCACCAGTAAGTCTTGATTAAAGGTGAGGAATATACCTTCGATACGGCAAATTGAAAATGAAAATAAAACCATCTGTTGGTAAAATCTAACTTTTATCATGAATGCATGTCCTGTTTTATTACTAGTACGGTATGCATCTAAGACGACACATTTTGTTAATGATCATGCAAAAAATGTTGGTATATTACAGCTGATACATAGACTTAAATATAAATATAATGCGATCTGAAAATGAAAGATTTTCATCGATTAACTCTGAATTAATGAAGAAATATTTCGGTTTGTGACGTGTAACATATCACGATCACATTACTCACACGAAAGCATTACCGCATGTTTTTGTCCTGCGTTACAATGGTTAATATGACTTGATGCTTCGTTACAAAGTGTTTCGTGCCACAATTAAGACTAGGATCAATAAAATATAAATTAGACCTGTTAAAATCCATGAAAAATAATGATTCATGTTCCCACCAAGTCTTAAAACAATAATTCCGATGGCAAGCCCGGCAAAGGAACGTAACGGGACGCGGGAAAAGTGTTTTGCTAGGCTTAGCCAAAGTGAATAGAAAGTGTCAATAGTTATGGGACCTCAGATCATAGATATGGAAATACAGCACAAGAAATCATGATCACCAATTCAATTGTTTGTCAATCACAAAGTGATGTGTATAAGCTCCAGTTATGATTACATGGACATTCAAAATACAGTACTACAATTAAATCTAGTCTGAATGTTCTGTTTTGTAAGAAACTAATCCCAGGACTGATGCTATCTTTCACCTAATGGTCAATTACCTTCATTTCATTCAGTTTTTTTGTGTATTTTCAGTAAAATTTGGAAAACATAGACCTTTACCAAAACGAAGAGAGGGAGCAGAGAGAGAAAATTACAAAAGGCAAAATGACATATGTAAAAGTAAGTAAAACGAACATAGCTTGTGTGACCATCAAAATGTCATGTAAAAGTAAGTAAAACGAATATAGCTTGTGTAACCATCAAAATGTCATGTAAAAGTAAGTAAAACGAACATAGCTTGTGTGACCATCAAAATGTCATGTAAAAGTAAGTAAAACGAACATTATAGCTTGTGTAACCATCAAAATGTCATATTATGTAAAAGTAAGTCAATGAACATAGTTTGTGTAACCCTCAAAAGGGCATACATGTAAAAGTAATGGAAGACTGCCGGTCTAAGCATCACATCTTTCTGTTCAGATATCAATTTTTAGTTTTCAGAAAAAAAACACTTGATTTTGAGCACTTATCAATAATAATTCATAATTAGAGGGATCTGGAAGTTTTCACAAGATTTGATTTAAGGATCCATGACAGAATATTTTGAAAACTAATGCATCACAAATGCATACACATAATAACATTCCTTGATATATTGATACATGTCAAAGTAACTCTGTGAATTAAAGTGCTACGACTCTTATCTTGGCATCAGGAGTTTGATTCTCAAACGGAATTAAAAAATAATTTTCTCATCACTTTTACAATGAAATTGTGTCCCCACCCCCCAAATAAGATCAATAGTAAATTTTTCTTTACCATACTAATATCATTACACATAGCTTATACTTTTCCCCTCCATTTCATATTTAGGTGTGTAATACCACCTTAACACAAAAAGAAATTTTACTAGCAGTTACTGTATTCACTAAATAAGAAATATCAACTGAACTAAATTTTGATGAGAGTCATCTAGTAAAATTATGCAAAAAAGGTGATGCAAATAAAATTGGAATCCGACAAGTCATGTTTATACACAGACAAACCAGCGATGTTGGTCTGTCAACTGGTTCTCAATGTAGTTCAGCCAGCTAGGCCACCAGTCTCCATCATAGTGGCAGTCAATGTCCATCTAAAGCTAATTTCCTTTTTAAACCATCACATAATACTAGTAGGTTGTGCGAAACTTTCTTCAATGTACTTAACCGGTATTAGATGATTAACAAGTCCTATTCCCATGAATATTTCATCCATTCTTTATTGATCAGTCCCTAAGAAACCTCTCCTCAAGTTCGTTGTTATTTTCTCTCTATGTCCACTTTCATACTGGGGTGTCTTTTTTATGTGTTAGTTTTCTCACAAAACACACAAATCGCAAGCCTTGCTGCAGTGTATAGAACTAGCTATGATTTTAGAGGGATGCTCTATCATCTGAGACATAGGCATCCAAACCAATATTCCTTTCTGTACTTCGTGCATTTTTAAATATTTTTTGAAACGTCTGCTCAAGCAAAACTGAATTAACTAAATTCCCTCCTTTCTCATTGACAACTAAACTAATTTCTGAAAGAAAAATTATTCTTGCATTTCTTGACAAAAATGTTTCCTAACTATCAAATCTAGTGTGACTGTATGACATAATATTTTTCCGACTACCCATTCATTTCTTCGGTGAGAGATCAATTCGAGTTAGTAATTGCTGGCTGCAATATGCTTCCCAGAACCAACTACGGTGTCTCTCTGATTGCCTCCAAATGCCTTCAACACAATAGCAAACTAAGAGAAGCAAAAAAAGATTAAGGACATCAAAATAGCAAAGGACCAGCCAGATGCATAAGGCTTCTGCGCAGAAATAAAACCATGATAAAGTCGAGAATACCAGATGAAGTATCGGACAGAAATCGTCCCCCGACATTTTGGAGTCCATGTGCCATGTCAATAAAAGAAATATCTGTAGCATCTGTGTTGTCTTCAAATCCCGTAAAAGGATTGCATGTTTAATCCGAGAAAATATAATGGTCTCATCTACCAAAATCTTGGTTTTCACAGATGTTTATTAGAAAAATTTTGGTGACTGGGAAAGATGCCATCCATGCAAGTTTACCAAGAGAAAAAAAATCCTTTGTCTGAGACAAAAGATTAAATCATAAAACAGTTCTTCTTGTCATGAGGTTGGAGCTAAGGCTGTCAATATTGTTAGAAGGCTAATACCTGATTATGCAAATCAACCTCCACATCCCGATGAAACTTCGTGATCATCACAACTGGTTTTATTATCGTCAACACCGATGAGCGATCTCAAAAGATTCTCTCAAAACTTCCACTCTCTATATTTCAATATTTTAATCCAAGATGATGGATTATTTTTGAAATTATGCAGCATGTTGGAATGGAAAAATTTGGAGACTGAAATGTTTCATCAAAACTTAACCTAGCTGTTTTATGAAATTGCATCATTTAAAATCTGTCATAAATGTCTGATGAATACGTCTAGTTCAATCTGTCATTGCAGAAAAGCCAATGATTGCTTCCATGCTTGCTTGGAACATCTTACTTTCACCATGAGTCACTTGAAAAATTTTGTCTCCTAAAGTTCAAGCAAAACAGACACATCATGTGTAACTAATGACATTTACTAGTGTAAAACCATGTTTAGTTTTCAATGCTTCTGACTTTGAACACAGTACACCGAGAAAGCAAACAAAAACTATGTGATGAAAGTAATCTAGCAATTACATTGATGGTGTCAGTATAAATCTTTTATGACTATCTGTCCACTGAAGTACTGTGAAATGTGAAGCGTTGTCACAGTTACATTTTCACGGCTGCTGTTAATGTGCAGTTTGTCACCCAAACTCATCAGGACCTCATAAATAATAAACAGGAGCTATATATTTCTATTTAATATAGCTCTTTGGTCTTCCATGCATCTAAGGATGAGAAGGTGATTAACTGAATCTTTGATATCTCATAAGACACTTATCTAGGCATCCAGTCCACCACACAAAAATACCACCAAAACAATAGTTGGTGGAAAGAGAAATAATGAATGGTAAAAACAGTTTTGTTTGATCCTAGAATGTAAATTAGCACTAGAGAAATGAAAAGAAAGCTTTGGAAACTTGAAACGGGTCATTATGAGTAGCTCTGGGCATCTTTTTTTGTCCATTTTGTCTGGATGGAGTTTCATCTATTAATTCACATTGAACATATTCACCTCCATAACTGAAGATAGAAGATATAATTCTACCGAGGACAAGAAGTCTGATGTTTCTTTGTCACGTTAGAAAGTCACAAGAAAGAGAATGAGCTATTAGAGGACAATACAACATGATGTATATGAGCCTATTCGTGTCCACTCTATCGAAATGATATGCCATATTCCAAATTATCTTCCCTCAGATATACCATGTCTTCAAGATCTTCTCTTCTTTGGCAGCAATCAGTTTAGTCTTATTAGACATTATCTCGCAAACTATCTGAATGCGGATAACATAAAATACATACTGTATATCCTCCACTCAGTCGGAGATTTCCCAATTTTCTACTTGAAAAAGTTTTCAATCAAGTGAAATATGACAGCACCAATTAACCTTGTAGTAGACTATCTGATTTTTTGTATATCTATGTCCCGTTCAGAATAAGTCTGATCAATACTTCCGGGCAAAATAAAATGTCTAATGCCTTTGATTCAGAGATTAAATTATCGGAATTTCCTAATGACATGCAACACAAATGCTTATTCTACAATTTTTTGTGAGGATTGTAGATTTTTTGTACACTTCAATGTCAGTGATTACATTTATATAAACTCCCAGATGCCTTGATCTTCTTTACGGAGTCGTAAAATATTAAATTATCTGTGTGACGGATCTTCATTCTACACATAGCCTGCACACAGAACCTTTTAGTTAATATGATTCAATCGCTGTAATATCAATCAAGAGAGATTACAGAATCAATTCAAGGCAATGTCACAGCTTACACCTACAATAATGACGTGTAGATTACCTTCAATATCAACATTTCTAGTTCCCCTCAGTGACTGTGCTCAACAATACATGATACAACCCACAAATGACTGAATATGTTAAACACAGCAACAACATGCTTACTATTGCTTAGTATTGAGGTAAATTTGAGCAAGACCTTGAAAAAGAGTTCTGTAAAATTTCCATAGCTTCGACAATAATCTTTCAGTATAGATCAAAACTCATGGCCAAGTTTAAAAAGTTGCAACAAAGATACACACTAAAAACAGTTTGCACCCCCTTCTCGATGTAAGTCTTGTTGTTCAACCCGCCCCCCCTTGATCTTATCTTGATGTACAACACACAAACACACCCTTTTAATTAAAATCACCTGATTAAGTATTCTGTTTATGTTTGCAACTAAATTATAGTAAAAAATATATTTACTTATTCATGCATACATGATTTTGTTTGTAGCAATGGATCCTAAATTAAACCTGGTGTTGGAGTAACGTGTCAATATATTACAAGGTTCAAGGTGACCTTCATAATTTATATGTTTTCAATCATAGATTGTATGTACCATGGGATTTACTGCAGTAATGTTAAAAAAAAGTATCTGATATATAAAAAAAAGAAAAAAAAAACACCAGGGTCCCGAGTTTACATAGCTGGAAATGTTACCTTGTCTGTGGGTGGACTACACACTACTACAGCCTGCTAAAGGTTCAGCAGCAACGCTCCTAATTATTCTATATCAACAAGCATACATAGTTTTTGCTTTTATTTTCACTACAATTTTTCTTACTTTATTTTATCTTTTTTACCGAGGTATACAAGGAATGAGTGCTCTACTACTTGTCAAGAGTCGACACTATCAGATGATGTGGACAGGCATAGCCTATTCTATTAACTACCTGTAAGCCTGTCCACTTCTTTGAGAGAAAAGGCCTCAGATGCTGGATCTGACCTATATTTTTAGTATGAGAACCTGATAAATCATTACACTCTATAACTGATCTATATTTTCTAATTGAAGATTCATTTGCGTAATGACACTTTTGCATCATTTATAGACTACTGATGATCAATGTTAAGTGACTTTCATAACTCAATGTTGTGTATCAAATACTTTACTGCAGTGATAAGAGCATGCGAGTACATTTGCTGTATCTGGAGATTTCCCCTTGACTGTCAGTGACCTCTTTTATCCTCTGACCTTTTTCAACCCCTGACATTTGCAGTAAATTTCTTATCATTTTATCAGCTGCTATGGATAAAAAACCTAAGCGACTGTCCTATAAGAAATATCTGTTCGGGGAATCTTAATGAAGTGATGGAATGTCTTAAACGCCTGCTGATGTACACCTTCACCAGCTGATGTACCAGTAAACAGATGAGGCTCATTTTTTGGGCCACTGGCATTGATTACAGTGATCACAGACTCTCTGAAACTTTATTGTTGGTGCACATGCATTGTGTCAGGCTGACATCCTCCCTTCTTCTGTCATCAGTCCCTCTGATGTCCCTATCTCCCCTCATTAACCCCATCTGGTTATGTATGCAATGATAATGGACCCTCACATCCGTCATGTTATGGCTACATCACATTTCCCCCCTCACAGTTTACAATGTAAGCCACTGACCATCAGAAGCCATCACTCATCCATCATCTCATACTCCTGGCACATGCACACACAACCAGCAGCATCAAGTATTATTGTCAGATCAGATGACCAACAAACACTCTATAATATGTGTTCCTGAATCTTATAGTAAAATCTGATCAGCATTTTGAAACAGCAAAGGGAAGATAATTCATCATAAGTCACTTAACTCTGGCAAGGGGAGATAATCCATCATCAGTAGGGGTGGCTGATATTAAACAGACCATTATGCTATGAACCTGCTTTTAGATAGAGCATAATCTACTGATCAGTAGAGAATTAATCACTTTAATGTGAAATGTTTATGAAGAATGTGGAATGATAAGAACTTAAATTGACCTTTGATTTGTTTCTGGTCCTAGTGGGGTTGTTAGGGTGTTTAGCTGCATCTGTCAAACACATTAAAAGGTGCAGTGGTGCTGCAGGGGTTTTTCACAATTATTTCTCTCTACAGGGATAAAATCAATACCTCCGGCTGATGTTTCATCCACTTGTCTTAACAAGTCATTTATATTCTCATTTTGAAAAGTAACTTGAAAGAGAAGTGTCAGAATATGAATTAGAAATTACTCTTCGAGATGTGCTAGTGCTAGGCAACTGTAAAATATCAACCATAACAAATATCAGGCTTTTGATGTTTCCACAGCTCTGCTTTTATTGATATTGTCATTCACGATTGTGCATATGCTCAGGGAATCTCTTAACATGCTTATTTCAAGACATGCATTAAAAACATAAGATTTCATAATGTCTTATTCTCTACAGGGGCTCTTTGTCCAATCATACACTGTGTGCTGTGTTTCTGACACTCCATATCCTTACAAATTCCTGTCCCTAAGATTTGTGAATCTACAATTATCCCGAATAATGAAGATCCTTTGTCTCCATGTTGGAGAACCTGACACAATAGAAACCTCAAGAATTATTAAGGCTCTTCTGTTGAGCTCTTCTTTCTGACAACAACTCCTCCTTTTTTCCGGTATTTTTTCCTCATACACTTTTCCCAGAGATGACAAAGGTCATAGAGGTCATTCTGGCTTTGTAGCCATCAGATTCAGGTCTGCTTGGGATGTTGAGAGACATAATTTATCAATTACAATCTTTGGAAAGCTACATCTTTTGTTCTTTTACTCTTCATCAAACCAGATCATGTTTTTAAAAGAAAGTGCTTCACACACTCAGAACAAGTGATCACCCCTAATTGAATTTCTGCCTTATAATGGTGAAGAATTCATCTCTGATTGGAATGTCACACATTATCTGCCATCCTGCTTGCTTAATTTCTCCAGCTTTTCCACTCTTTTCTTGAACTAATTTCCCTCCTTAGTTAAAGGAAATTTTCCTTTACAGTAAAGTTCATTTGCAAAGTGAACATGTGCAATCAAGTTAATTAATTTGGTTCCCATGCAATATTGCTACTTTTATCTTCAAAGCCAATTCTTTGAAAAAAAAATTATTTCTTTTTCACAAAGTAGAATTTGTTAGTACCATCCAAAATACATTTCTGTTAATCAGTAGGAGACAATTTAAGTGAATCAACTCAAATGAACTTTGTCAGTAAGTGTACACACATAAATATTTCCACAAAAATCTTAAAACTTCATTTGGACTTGACAAAATGTACTTGAGAAGTGCAATCACAGCCTCCCAGTTTTATCGACTCTCTTTTTTTTCTTCCCCTCCACAAAAGTTGTTTCTGTAGACATATTCTCAATATGTAATTTACTGGTTCCCATTTTTGGTAGTTTCTGGATAATGATGACAATTCCTACAAGAAAGACTTCCTTCCCTCCTCTATAGCAGTCACATACAGCAGTCACAATTATCCAAGTGACTGATGATGTTCCATCTGTCCATTAGAACAAATCAAGGGGATATGTTGGGCAGGGAGAGGAAGGGTAATGGGGTACCATTGTGTTAATTAGTCAATTTATATACATCTTTTTGTGCTAGATAAAAAACAAGATATTCCATCAATTACTGTAAGACGTCTATGAAAAGAACTGCATTTCTATGGTTCCATTTGTCCCTATGAAGGCTTTGACATAATTGTACAGAAATAGCAGCAATCTTGTCTGAAGAATTAAGACTTGGACAGTAAGAATAAGAATTGCTTTCATCATATTTTTTCACATCAGTTAACCTCAGTTCTTCACTTTATAAGAAATATTAAATCCGGCTGATGACCAATCCGGCTGATGACCGAAGGTTTGCTTGTACTTATTGACAAAGTTCCAGTCTGGAAAGATGAAGGAAAACACCAATGCAGAGAAACTGTTGGAGAGAATGGAATGAAGAACCAATTTGGGAAAGAGGGGCACAATAATGGATTTCAGCCATTCAAACTTAGATCAAATGACCTGTCTGTTTATCTGTATTTTATTTCATTTTCAAAAATCATTTTTGCAACACGAGAAGTTAAAAAAAAATTTCTCTTTATAGGGTCATAAATTGAATTATATAAATTTCATACATTTCTATATTTTCAATTTGATTAAATTAAATTAATTTCATATATTTCTATATTTTCTGGGTTTTTTTCTATAAGGCTGTTATATCAATTAAAATCATTATCTGTCGTATCTAACAGGAAATCAACTGCAATGGGTTACTCAGAGCAGAAATTTCCATACACTTTTGATTCTCCTTGGGCTGCATCCATTTTATTCAAATTTTCGACAGATAACTGTAGTTTATGGGAAGAAATACAAATTCATATGCTGTATTTTTTCTTAATTAAAGAATCTGCTTTCAAAAACAGCCTTCTATGTCATATATCATATTTCAAACTTAATGAGTAGAATGAGGACTGTATGATGCTTGTGTTGAGTTTGCGTAACAAATATTAACAAATATTAGCATTCAAGCACACAAACTCTGCATCAAATGATGACAAGTAACAAAAAGTGTAATTTCCTCCGAGATCAATTTGTCTACATGTATCAGAGTTGAGGGGATGCTCAAGAACTCGCAATATATCGACTGATGTATGAATATATCTACAACCAGATATGTCAAAACTGGACAAAGACCAAAAGTCATCACCTTACATGGACACAAAACATAACGAAACGCTGTGGTGATCAAGTCATCCCCCAAATTAATCAATATCGCAGACGCCATCTCACACATTTCGTAAAGTTTCTAAATGAATTGGATGAGGAAAAGCTGAGATTATATGTAACTGGCAACATAAATAACATAAAGAAAATGCTCCCACCTGACTCAGGCCAGTAGATATTTACATATCATTTGCATATATATGCAAATTACACTTGTGAAGCACAATTTCGCCTATTTAAAACTCTTGAAGGCCAAATTACTGCTGCTATTGATATTTTCCTTCCAAATTCCTTGCTAATTAAATTGTACTGGGGCTCTTCAATTCATCACTTCAAGCCTAAACTGCATTCAAGGGCAACATTGTTAAAATTTCGCTCAATTAAATATTCAATATGAAATGAAAATTGGGATGAAGACAGTTAATGAAATATGTTAAATTAGATAAGTCTCAGTAACTAAACTGCTGACATCATAGGTATCAAGGAGGGATAAAATACTCATTAACATGTAATAGGCCTGTCAAAATGATCAAAGTTTTGGGCCAAACGCATAGCACCCAGGAAACAGTAAGAAATTCTAGCAGCAGACGCACATTGTCTTCTGTTCCATGGTTGCTACTGTGTAACAAGCCGTCACAGCTAGTATATAAAATATAACGTTAAACTGTATGTTTTAATACCATCCTGTTTTTTTTTTTTTGTCTTTTCAGCTGAACAGTATCACGGCTTTCTGTACCGGCTAGAAGATGACTCTAAATTGTTACCTATTTATGATTTAAATGGTTATCTGTCGGGGATACAAGCCATTGTAAGTATTGCGTATACCACAGTGCTTCTCGGACACCTTTTCCTTTTAAATGATTTGATGAAACAAATGAAACAGCACCTATTCATTTCTAAAGCATCCAAAAGCATCTAAAGTTATTATTATATCTCACACTTTTGATAATCAAACCAAAAAACGAAGATGGAGTATTTTTCTGTATCAGCTGATAACAATGATGGCATGGTCGATTAGATTTCCATTGATAGTCGTCCTTCCGTAATGATACATAAATGGAAGCATTGGAAAAGAAGAGTTAGTTAATGGAGACCGAGGCCGGGACACCACGTAAACATGCGATGGTTATGATGTCACATCCCTGCCAAGCAATGTCTCCGGTAGTTTTATGTAACACGGGTCCTAATTTAATTATATTAACAGATATTCTGAATCTGACCCCTAAATGAGCAGCAGACATGCAATCTGTAATTAACCCTAACTAAAGCACCATGGCATATCATTAGAGATGCAGTTAGTCTGATTTACTGAGAGAATCCTGGCACTGATGATAATTTACAAAGTCTGGGGGAAAATTTGACAGAGGACATATATTTCAGGTCGTTCCAGTGAGAGCACGAAATTAACCAAGACTAATAAAGAAAAAGAAAGGGGAAAAGGAATTTATTATAACAACCAATAAAACCGTCTGATAAATTGATATTTTAATGTCACCCAGTACCAGTTATATCAAATCTCCCCCCCCCCCCCCCCTACTAGATGAAAGGTGATAAAAGATGAAGTTACATATTCTAAGGACCGTACCAGCGTAGACATTAGGATCTTTGTGCTACATATAGTGCACCATGACAACAACTGCCTCATCACAACCATCTGTCATTATCCTTACAGGCCATCAAAAATAGTCCCTATACCTCTGTGTAGATTACAGAGAGATATTTAATCCCTTGGTCATGTTGATTTGCATATCAATGGAAAATAATTTTCAGACACTCATAAAGTTGCTGAGGTTCAGAAATCTGTGTGAATTCGTATGTATACATGTATGTATATATTTTTAAAGGGAAATGAATAAGTAGCAGCACTGATAACTTATAATTGAATCAAATCTTATTCAAACTGGATTTCACAACCCGTACTCCCAGTATAGTAACTGTATGCAACTGACCAAACAACCACACCGAATCAAACTGAAGCACATTCTAGCATTCAGTACAATTTGATCGGACAAAAGAAACATGCAGAACCAATTCTAATCGTCTCAATCATCTCCAAATCCATTACCATAATTAGAAGATGACATCCACAGTAGGCTATGTTACGCAGCTCCTGGGCACTTTTTATCTGAGCCTTGTGAGAAGACCTCCAATACAACATACCCATTAGGTGTTTGTTGAGTTGGCTCTTGTCATATCCGTCTTCTGACTGAGACTCCGAGCAGACGTCTTCCCCTTACAGGAGCCCTCGTTGGGGGTGAAATTAACACCTCTTAATGACAAATTAACACTGCTTAAAATGGATCAGTTCTAAGGAAGCCTCATTTGGGCTATGGATATGCACCAAGTTTGGTGATTCTTAATGTCGAGTTAATGTTCCTAATGGACAAAACGGACCAAGAAGCACATAAACTAACCATTAACACATCATAATTATCTCCCCTTAACCTGCCCTTGTTTCACACTCCATCCATCATTTTTTTTTTTTTTTTGGTCAACATCACTGAGACAGAGATTTCTAATTCCATTAATACCCAGTAGAAGAATGGAAAAATCAATCTTTCTTTTGTAGCTTTTTTCTTTAATAAGGAATGGGAATCATAGAGAATGTGATATGGGGTACACTTGTGATAAACCCATTATAACTACATCAACATTAGCCAGAAGCACCCTGTGCTTGACCATCACTTGACATGGGGCCTCTATTAATAGAGAGTTTATGGATTTGTAGAGAGCACTATAACACAAGCATCAGGTGCTAGGAGATTTCTCACATGTATTTACACTGATATAATCATTTATCTTCCCGGCCACCCAATGACTAGGAAGTAATGAGTAGACCTAATAACTAGCTATATTGTAGTATATCACCAAGTCTGCTACAAATCAGGGAAACTGGAACATTCCATCAAATACAATAATGGCTTCTGTGGTGGGAGATGGCTGCTATCATCAGAGTCAATTGTGTTTCCTTAATCTAAGAAAATATTTGTGCAACTGTGTCTTAAGGGGAAACGTTTAAGATCTGATTAACCTAAAAACTGTGTACCATAATTGGCAAAAAATCACGGAAAGAAGAAAAAGTCTCATCTATTTTTCATTATCCTATATTTGAAAGTGAAAATGAAACACCTCTTTTGAAGAAAAAAATGTCTTTGTCTCCAATCGTAATCTAAGGATTTGTGCCTTGTGGTATATAGTCCCCACTTCATCACAATTACTCCAATAATAGGACCGAAATATTCAGGTGATTCTCAAGGTCTGAATCCGACGGGATGCGTAATACAATTATCCAATCACTAGCAGACAGCAGAGACTCGAAACTTTGACAGAGGTTATAAAATCTGTCACCTGCACATATACAACAATCACCATGGTAACAGATCAGTCTTTCAACCAGAAATGTCAGAAATTATCATCTTCTGGTCAAATTAATAAGTGCAAAAGAAATATGATTTATCATCCGTGAGTTTAAATTAACATGCATCATATTTGTTCTGAATTCTGTTGTCTAAACTATGAACTGAAAGTTGAGTGCTGATTTCTTATCATTCGAAATTAAAATAGCTCTCAGACGTTTATTCATTTTTCGAATGCAAAAAATATTCTGCAGGCCATGTAGAGATATATGTGTCTCCATAAACCTCTTGAAATTTCATTAAATAATGCAAATTAAGCTTATCAAATTTTTAAGATAACTTAATTTCTCTTTACTCCCCTCATAAAAACTGTTGTAATAACATTTTATTCATATGGTTGAGAATAATGAAGCTAATTTCCTGTGTCAGTAAAAAGTTTATGTTCAATCAAATTCCACTGAAAAATTCATCTCCTATCTATCAAATTACAATTTCAGGAAATCATTTGAAAATCCTGCAGTTTCCTCAGCATGTTATGTAATTTGATGTCTGATATAAAATGTTTGATTTTCTTCCCAGCAAATCTGACGATAATTTGAAATAATTTGTTCCAGATTCCTGCAGACATGGAGGGTTACAATTCTTTGAATGAGAGCATTATGTTACCACCTCATGAAATCATGCCTCCTGTCTTAGTGAGCAAATCTGACGTCCATCTGTACACCATCACAGGTAAATTACTAAAGTATCCATTCATGTAAGTTTGCAAATCTGACGTCCATCTGTACACCATCACAGGTAAATTACTAAAGTATCCATTCATGTAAGTTTGCAAATCTGACATCCCATCTGTACACCATCACAGGTAAATTACTAAAGTATCCATTCATGTAAGTTTGCAAATCTGACATCCCATCTGTACACCATCACAGGTAAATTACTAAAGTATCCATTCATGTAAGTTTGCAAATCTGACGTCCTATCTGTACACCATCACAGGTAAATTACTAAAGTATCCATTCATGTAAGTTTGCAAATCTGACATCCTATCTGTACACCATCACAGGTAAATTACTAAAGTATCCATTCATGTAAGTTTGCAAATCTGACATCCTATCTGTACACCATCACAGGTAAATTACTAAAGTATCCATTCATGTAAGTTTGCAAATCTGACGTCCATTGTAATATTAAAGATAAGTACAAACGTATGTTTTTTTTACTGATGTATCACCTAATCCTAATGGACAAATCCAGCAATTCACCCCATCACAGGTAATTTTCTTATCCTAATGGACAAATCCAGCATCCAAATTCACCCCATCACAGGTAATTTTCTTATCCTAATGGACAAATCCAGCATCCAAATTCACTCCATCACAGGTAATTTTCTTATCCTAATGGACAAATCCAGCATCCAAATTCACCCCATCACAGGTAATTTTCTTATCCTAATGGGCAAATCCAGCATCCAAATTCACCCCATCACAGGTAATTTTCTTATCCTAATGGACAAATCCAGCATCCAAATTCACTCCATCACAGGTAATTTTCTTATCCTAATGGACAAATCCAGCATCCAAATTCACCCCATCACAGGTAATTTTCTTATCCTAATGGACAAATCCAGCATCCAAATTCACTCCATCACAGGTAATTTTCTTATCCTAATGGGCAAATCCAGCATCCAAATTCACCCCATCACAGGTAATTTTCTTATCCTAATGGACAAATCCAGCATCCAAATTCACCCCATCACAGGTAATTTTCTTATCCTAATGGACAAATCCAGCATCCAAATTCACCCCATCACAGGTAATTTTCTTATCCTAATGGACAAATCCAGCATCCAAATTCACCCCATCACAGGTAATTTTCTTATCCTAATGGGCAAATCCAGCATCCAAATTCACCCCATCACAGGTAATTTTCTTATCCTAATGGACAAATCCAGCATCCAAATTCACCCCATCACAGGTAATTTTCTTATCCTAATGGACAAATCCAGCATCCAAATTCACCCCATCACAGGTAATTTTCTTATCCTAATGGGCAAATCCAGCATCCAAATTCACCCCATCACAGGTAATTTTCTTATCCTAATGGGCAAATCCAGCATCCAAATTCACCCCATCACAGGTAATTTTCTTATCCTAATGGACAAATCCAGCATCCAAATTCACCCCATCACAGGTAATTTTCTTATCCTAATGGGCAAATCCAGCATCCAAATTCACCCCATCACAGGTAATTTTCTTATCCTAATGGACAAATCCAGCATCCAAATTCACCCCATCACAGGTAATTTTCTTATCCTAATGGGCAAATCCAGCATCCAAATTCACCCCATCACAGGTAATTTTCTTATCCTAATGGGCAAATCCAGCATCCAAATTTTCTTATCCTAATGGGCAAATCCAGCATCCAAATTCACCCCATCACAGGTAATTTTCTTATCCTAATGGACAAATCCAGCATCCAAATTTTCTTATCCTAATGGGCAAATCCAGCATCCAAATTCACCCCATCACAGGTAATTTTCTTATCCTAATGGACAAATCCAGCATCCAAATTCACCCCATCACAGGTAATTTTCTTATCCTAATGGACAAATCCAGCATCCAAATTCACCCCATCACAGGTAATTTTCTTATCCTAATGGACAAATCCAGCATCCAAATTCACCCCATCACAGGTAATTTTCTTATCCTAATGGACAAATCCAGCATCCAAATTCACCCCATCACAGGTAATTTTCTTATCCTAATGGGCAAATCCAGCATCCAAATTCACCCCATCACAGGTAATTTTCTTATCCTAATGGACAAATCCAGCATCCAAATTCACCCCATCACAGGTAATTTTCTTATCCTAATGGGCAAATCCAGCATCCAAATTCACCCCATCACAGGTAATTTTCTTATCCTAATGGACAAATCCAGCATCCAAATTCACCCCATCACAGGTAATTTTCTTATCCTAATGGGCAAATCCAGCATCCAAATTCACCCCATCACAGGTAATTTTCTTATCCTAATGGACAAATCCAGCATCCAAATTCACCCCATCACAGGTAATTTTCTTATCCTAATGGGCAAATCCAGCATCCAAATTCACCCCATCACAGGTAATTTTCTTATCCTAATGGGCAAATCCAGCATCCAAATTCACCCCATCACAGGTAATTTTCTTATCCTAATGGGCAAATCCAGCATCCAAATTCACCCCATCACAGGTAATTTTCTTATCCTAATGGGCAAATCCAGCATCCAAATTCACCCCATCACAGGTAATTTTCTTATCCTAATGGGCAAATCCAGCATCCAAATTCACCCCATCACAGGTAATTTTCTTATCCTAATGGACAAATCCAGCATCCAAATTCACTCCATCACAGGTAATTTTCTTATCCTAATGGGCAAATCCAGCATCCAAATTCACCCCATCACAGGTAATTTTCTTATCCTAATGGACAAATCCAGCATCCAAATTCACCCCATCACAGGTAATTTTCTTATCCTAATGGGCAAATCCAGCATCCAAATTCACCCCATCACAGGTAATTTTCTTATCCTAATGGGCAAATCCAGCATCCAAATTCACCCCATCACAGGTAATTTTCTTATCCTAATGGGCAAATCCAGCATCCAAATTCACCCCATCACAGGTAATTTTCTTATCCTAATGGACAAATCCAGCATCCAAATTCACCCCATCACAGGTAATTTTCTTATCCTAATGGGCAAATCCAGCATCCAAATTCACTCCATCACAGGTAATTTTCTTATCCTAATGGGCAAATCCAGCATCCAAATTCACCCCATCACAGGTAATTTTCTTATCCTAATGGGCAAATCCAGCATCCAAATTCACCCCATCACAGGTAATTTTCTTATCCTAATGGGCAAATCCAACATCACACTCACACTGTTACAGATAATTTTCTAACATTGGTCTGCAAATCCAACACTCATGCCTACAACACTTTGTAGGCAAACCTTACATGCAAATCTACATCAAAGATGCATTACCAATGTATCCTCTCATCTTAGCGAGCAAATTCGACATCCAAACCCGCACTATCACAGATACTAGTATATTACTAACATAGTGGCCAAATCTGACATCCAAACCCGCACTATCACAGATACTAGTATATTACTAACAGTGGCCAAATCTGACATCCAAACCCGCACTATCACAGATACTAGTATATCACTAACATAGTGGCCAAATCTGACATCCAAACCCGCACTAGCACAGATACTAGTATATTACTAACATAGTGGCCAAATCTGACATCCAAACCCGCACTATCACAGATACTAGTATATTACTAACATAGTGGCCAAATCTGACATCCAAACCCGCACTATCACAGATACTAGTATATTACTAACATAGTGGCCAAATCTGACATCCAAACCCGCACTATCACAAGCACATTTACTAACTTAGTGGGCATATCAACATCCAAAAAAAACCACACTATCACAAGTCTATTAATAACTCAGTGGACATATCAACATCCAAAAAACCCACAGTCTATTAATAACTCAGTGGACAAAACCTACACTCTCAGTTGAATTTACTGAGAAAGTGAAAAGTGACTTCATCTACATTAACCCAAAACTGCTTCACAATGCATTATGAAGATCATTGTAAAAAATCTTAAGGATTTCAAATTACCAATAACAAATTAATGTACATGTATTTGATTTTGAAATTATATTCACCAATGTTTTCTTAAATTCTATGCTGAAAATTCAGTCCACAGTTTGTACTTTGAATATATATCAACGGAATTTTCTTAATTGAAAATTTCAGCTTATTTCAAACACCCTCAGCATCTCTGTAGTCCAATTCACCTGACGAACGTGCCAGCAGGAAAGGGACTCTACATACAGACGGGATACGATCCTATTCGCAACTTTGAACAAATTCCACTGGAAGTGAAAAATCTTTCCTCTCTATGGAAAAAAGCCAGGTGTTTGCCAACCATGGGTAATTATTGTCAACTCTCAGCTTCTCCTAACGCATATTTCCATTTTATGTATGTAAAAGATTTATTTCTGTTCTAAACCACGCACAAGAATTTTTTCTTAGAAATCAAAGCTAGATTGAGGTGAAAATTCTCTATAGAAACCAGTACAGTTTTAATGTTTTTCCTATCATTTATTATTTACTGTATTGTTAATCAAATTCAAGCTGTATTAAGTTCTGGTGCTTTTCTTCTACGGGGATATTATCACCAGCAACCCTTTTTTATTGCGAGACGACTCCCTGAGATAGTCTGCATAAAAACGCCACTAATATCCACTTTGCACGATTTTTGGAATATCAGCAAGACAACAGATTATCATATAAATCTTACTTTATGTGAAGTGTGTGAAAATTTTATGAGAGTTGGGTAGATCACAGAAAAAAAATATGAAGGCCTTGGAGATAGCTGCAGTTTGGGTAAAATAATTTCAAAAATAGGAATTTTAGCGCTATTTAAGTACCATGCCTTGTCTGCATGTGTGTGTATTCTGTTGATGGTTCTGAAAATGGTGTTCATTACCTGAAAATCATTTTCTTCTCATCAACTTTCTTCTGTATGAAATGTCACTGTTGCTATGACAACTGCCATCTGCCTCAACTTCTCTTCCTGTTTTGAAACAATAATGAAAGACTGCAAGTGAATTCAGGTAGATATTGATATCAAACTAATTATTTCATGGATTTTTTTTTTTTGGGACCAACTAACAACGTCATCAAACTCAGAGAAATGAATATTTTGTGTATTTTGGAACCATATTAAGTTTATTCATTATTATTTATATCCAATTTAATTATTTTTGACATTTTAAAAGAGCTTTATTCTTGTTACAAAGAGCTCTTTTCAAACATAAAAAATAATTACTCCTGTAAAGGAATAAAATAAGAATGAAGAGAAATCTGCAGTTCCTACCTAGTGTTCATTAGGGTGAATTCATAATAGAATATAACCATTGATTCTTGATGATTATCTTTAATAAAATCCAACGAACCGATGTTCAGTGTAATGATAGTGGAGTTCACCCTACAGTTTACAAATTACAAGAAAGCCATCAGTGCTTTCAGTTCTCACTCATTTAACGTGATTAATGACGAATACTACACCAGAGAAATATGATATGGATGAAAAGTGGAGGACATGTACAACACTATATGAAAACTTTCAAATTTACTTTACTTTGTCAAAAAATGCAATTATAGTAGAAAGCAATCGGGAAAAAATTGAAAACCCTTTCTGGACTTGAACTCACGACCTACAGATTCGCAGTCCACACGCTAACCTACTCAGCTGGGCAATTAAATCTAAAAGGAATAGGCAAATATTGCTGATATTCATATCTTCATTCATTGTTTTAAAGGAAGTCAGTCATTGTGATGACAAGGAATGGAATATATCATCTTATGTCTCCCTACATCGTACACACGCATCATCTCGTCTTCAACTCATTCGGGCCATCAATTAATGTCTGCATGTGCAGACAAATGTAAATTTTGTTTTGATATTAAACATGTTAAATGAAAAAAAAAATTGAAACAATTTTTATAATTTCTTTCCCTCAGTGGTTGATGCTACAATATATGGAATTTCTATGGAGATGATTTAGGAAGAGATTTTAAAAGAACCTAAAAGAAAAACATATTTAAAAACCATTCCGAATTCATTTTCCTATAATGTTTCAAAGATTTTAGAATTAAAGGTCCCACAAAACAATACACAACAAGACTGATAAATGTACGAAGGTTACCAAATGTGAGCACTAATTCAGTAGTTAAACGCCTAATCGTTCTCCTTCAGGAGAACCTTGGGAATTCTGGTTTCCATTTCCACATTCATTACAGGATTTCTACCTCATAGTTCTAATAACACAGGCGGCATATCAGGCAGACTACCTGCATAAAACTTTAGATCAAAGAAGAAAAATTATCATGCATGAGAGTTACCTTGCCTTTCATCTCCCATGGGAGAACTCCCCTTTGATCATCACTTCTGTAGGTTTGCCAGTCTGTAATCAAATTAAAAATTTAAAAATTAAGTTAGATTGATGTCATCAAAAATAGAATGTCCTGGCTACTATATGAAAGACGTGATGATCAATAAATGCTTCAATATTCTACACTTTCACAAAAATAGTGTCTAGAAAATTAGAACAATGAGTATACGAAATTATATCAACTGAAACAGATGAGCTTCATTTTTTATATAACAGATTTATGACTACGTTCATCCATTAGTTTCATTTATTCTATGATATTTTAAAGGTCAATCTGATATTCAATACACGTGGGCTCCCCCTCAAATATCATCAATTTCATGTCTGCAATGACTGTACCATATAAATTTACATATTACAAGAACAAGACCATGAAACTCATATCAGAGCCACACACAGTAACACTCTTATAGGAATTCATTGTAAGGATACTCTCTCTCTCCCTCTCTCTCTCTCTGACTTCCCAATACATACACCTAGAAGAATTTACAGATGATACAACCCCTGCATAACAATAAGCCATCACCAAATAATTACATATCCAATGTTTTTGCCTTTGATATCTCTACAAATTGTATGATAACCATTTCCTCATGAATGCACAGCAGTTTTAAACAGTGTATATATGAATCTTGATGAATATAGTAAGTCTATTTTAACAGCTGGGAATTCTAACAGAAATGAAAGTAGAAAGTAATTTTATATAAAAAATACATTTCATTTTTTTTTTTGGTATTGCACTTAACTATGCTGCCATGAAGTGTTGCAGTTCAAACCCTCATGTATTTCCAAAAATGTAATTAATTTCTTTAGTGACTGTCACTTGACACCTGAGTACCAATAGCATAATAATACAGGACTATTACCTTCCTTTTGCCAGGTACCCACTATTTTTACAATGTGTCTCGAGACATGCAGTGTGAACGCCTGCACCCCGTATTCCTAATGTACGACAGTGAGGGGCAGCTAGGGGCATTTGGATGGACCTTTCAGGGGCAGCCTTACGAGGGGGCCTCATCTATAGTGTCCTGGTATCAGATAGAACCCAAGACATTTTATGTAAGTAAAACTGCTTAAAGTTCTATATTTGTACATCCATACATATCATTAATAAGGCCAAGATTAATTAATAGTGTGTTTTCTATTCCAGCTTTAAATAATAGGGTAGAGAAAATATCTTATTTTATCATCATAGTCCGTTATCAATTAAGCATCTGATGGTCATTACAGTCAATCTCAATGATATTCGCAACGGTGAATGAAACCTGTGGAAAATTTCTCAGACACTTTTCAAATTGTAACATTGTATCAAGAATCAGTATCAACATGCCCAGTACAGTGGAGGTGTTTAACACCGTATAACGAGTATTTTCTATGGTTAGATATTTTGCGATTTAATGCATAAATGGTAGCAAATTATATTCTTCATTTCCAATTTCTGCGGTTGCTTTATACCTATATGAACCTATATGCATGTATATATATTTTGCAATTTTAATTTTTGTGGATTTTTCCTATCCGCAAATAATGGACAACTGCAGAAAATACCCGTTATACGGTATGCCCTCTTAAATGATAAAGATTCAAAATCATAGTAGTTAAACCAGGAGTGAATAGATTGAACAATTTCGGAAAACTCACTGACAAACCAAAGAAAAAAATATCCAGGATCCAGTTAGCAAATTTGACTGTTGATTGAGAAACCACTTCAAACCAAGCATAACTTGTCTTGGCCTGAGTTAATTGTACCCTCAGAAGACAGAGGGACAACAGAGACTCAAGGAGTCAAATAAATACTCAAACTTCTAATTTAACAATATAATCCTATCACATTTCTCACTCTACCTAATGAAATCTGAACTTTATTCTAGTTCATCTTTGATGTGAACCAGCTTCCTCCCTGTATGCTCAACCCAAACTTCCGAGTGTTCGGAATCCACATCTGGCTTCAGAACCACAACAAAACAACCATGCGGTGTATTGCGCCTGCCACACCAGCACCACAGCAATCCACCACCGTAACATACAAAGAAGGGCACCACAATGGCAGGGGTAGCCCTGATGCTAACAATGTCGATTTCAGCCAAAATGGCGGTGACAAAGACCTCTCAAACCACAGGAAGTCAGAGATCATTCAGCCACCGCTGTCCAACAAAAAATCTTCTGGAGGAAACTCTACAACTAAAGACACATCCAGCATGTGCTTGTTTTTATTTGTTTGTATTTTAAGGACAGTTTTATCTAATTTTATTGTGCTAATTGTATAGCAAAAGTACATACACTGTAAATGTTTTATCATTATTTTCCAATCCTGTTTTAATACACCAAAAAGCCTGCTCAATATTACAGTGTTATGCACTAGCTGCTAAATATTACAAGCTGCGAGTCAAATTCAATTTCTTGTCAAGCGTACAAGTATCTTTCCTGTAAATTTAAAAGTTTTTTTTGTTGTAATGCCTTATGTTAATTGCATTAATGCTTATGATATGTTCATTTCTCGTGGGAAATGAATCCGATGAATGGGTAGTTAGTTAGTGCAATCTTAATTTCTGTGTCAATCTGGACTAAACTATAAAGCATTAAAAAAATTTTGGAAAGATTTTGATCTCCTAAACTCTACATGGAATAAAGCTATTAGGTAGATCAGCAATAGGATCACCGACATTTCTCCATATTCCAAGACAGAAAAAAGTTGCTTTGATTGGCCGATAAGCTTAGAATTTTGTGCTAAAATCAATGGTTAAAGTATAGGAACTGTGGCAATCCATTGTAACTAAATTGCTGATGCCTGCTTCATTTTAAAAACAGAGACGTGAATTAAAATGGTTATATCCACACTTCATTGCCAACTCAGAACCAAGTTCCTCCATGACAAAATTTCAATTTCAAATATCTTATGTCGAAAAAGCTCAGATTTTTAGTTGATAAAAATATAATTATGAAGTACCTAGTACATGTACAATATGTTTATTTCAGATATCAGATGTTTTATATTATTTTTCATACCCTATAATAAACTATCTGTATATAATTACATGAATATATCATGAATAACTATGCTGTGATATTAGTTGGTAGTTGTTCATCACTAGATTAGAAAAATGTAGAGTTCCATGGATAAAGGGAAATAACTCTTTCATACAATACTATCCATGCTCTCTGCACAACTCAGCAGATTTTTAGCAGAATTAGCAGGATCTTTCAGATGCTTTACCTTGTATAGGTACTAAGCTATTCAGAAAAAGATGCATTTTACAGAATCACTGTGATGGCTCTAAACTAATGACTGACTTTTCACCTCTGACAATTTCACACAAACCAACATGACACTTTAAAATTCAGTCAACTTCTACAAGCACCATGTGGAAAGATACGAGTCCGACTGTTTTAAGACAAGTCTGGTTGTGTAACTGTTTTAAGTAAACACACGACGGAAAAGCGCACTACACTGAATGACATATAGACTGGTGTGATATACTACATGTATGTCATCCATCCAAATCAATGTATCACTGGTTCAGAGCGCTCATGGTGATTCTCAAATGATTCTAAAAGAATCCTCATTTACAAGAATATTTTTACATATTTGTGAAAAATGAAATGCTTCGATATATCCTTTTCCGTGGCCATCGCTGTTTTCCTTTATATATATATATACATGTAATACATTTCATCTTTTTTAAAGTGAACTGTAATTAAAAAGGCTTTTCGAGAGAAATTTCACGAGGTTTTAATTTTTTGATGTTCTGTTATACAACATATATTGTTCGTTAACAGTGTCTTGAAAATGCACTGATGTGCGTGCTCCCTCCATTGTTTTCACATCAGAAATATATCTGTTCACATGTACAAAATCTCAACTTGATAAAATCAAAGCATCATTGATTTCATCAAAAACATCATCACCAGTATGAATTGATGAATTATCATTTCCATGATACAACAATGTAGTAAATCCATAAATACACCCCCCCCCCTACCCATTGACTAAGCTCCTTGTCTTGTTATCTTTACGAAGGACTACATAGGATAACAATATTTTTTTGCCCCCATAAAATTCAAAAGCTTTTAATATAAGGCTAAACCCTGTTCTTTATTTCATAAAAGAGAATAACTGAAATACAGTTTCACATAATATGAATTTAATATTTTCGTTCCTTTTTGGTAAAATACTTATTTTTGTGAACTTTAACATAGTGTGCAGTTTTGGACAAACAAATTTTTTAGTTGCTTATTTGCACTCAAAAGATAAATCTATGGAATAAATATGAAGTTTGTCTAAACCTGTGCCTAATGTTTTCTAAATAAAAAAAAACAAACAAAAAAACAACAAAACACAAAAAACTGAAATATAGCCATTTCGTGTCAAAATAATGGAAAAGGCAGGAAAACATTATTATGATGCCATAATTTAGATCCAAGTCTTTTGAAGAAATTGAGCAAAAAAAAAAAAAAAATAATAATTCTTGCACAAAACATACTTCCACTTGATTTTGAAACAAAAGCATTGACTGTCAAATTTAGTGGTCACATAGAGCCCTAATCTACTATAGTAACAGAAGTGAATTAATTACCCATAATTCACTAATCATAGGATAACAACACAAACTGGAACTTATACATTTGTCATTTTGTTATCTGACCTTGACAATACCATGGGGAAAAAACTTGGATAACATTCTCAAAATGTTGCAGGGTTACCCTAAAATTTTCTGCAAAATAAAATACTTTCTTTATACAACTTGTCAAGAAATTGTTTAGCTATACTTTGGCTTTCTTTTGTCTTGAGGTATTTGCAGAAATTCTTTTTACAATTGATTGAGCAATAGTTAAGAGGAATGTATTATTTTTGTACAATCTTTCAATGAATCATTTCAATATAATTCAAAGCTTTCAAAGGGATACCTTAAATATAGTGAAAAATCTGATCATTATGCATGGAATCAATTAAACCTCATTAATTTCACTTCCAGTTAGAAGCACTGTTTTATTTATCAACATAAATATTTTCTCATATCTTGTACATGCAATTACTTTATCCAGATATTTACTTTCACGTTCAAATGCACTTATTAAGCCTTATACATGTATGAATACATTGTCTGTTTTGTGATCATTGGAATGATTACTTTTATATTTGTGTACGAGTTGGTTTTCATTTTCTAACACAGTGGGTATGTAAATAATTAACTATATCATTCAGTGTTTTAACCTTATTGTGATAAATTTCTGAATCTCATGTGTGTAAATGTGTGTGTACATGTATCAGTGTGAATAAAACATGGAAGTGGTTGGTACTGAGATTCTGGTAAAACTGAAAATGTCACAGTCTTGTTGATATAAATCAATGTGATTCACATCAATGATGGCCTCTTGTAAATTGAACTTTAAACTCGGGTGTCTGTTGAGCAAGTAATGCAAAATATTTTACATGTATCTGTATGCATGAATTGATTCATTTTAACTTGAAAAATCATGGAATAAAGTTTATGCTAACTAGAATTTGTGTTCCAATCTGAATCTTTTCTTTAGTAAAAATCTTTTCCCCTTGTAATCAAATGTGTTGGCATTACAGGTTTACAGATTGAACTCTCACTACTACTGAAAAATGTCAAATACTTTTCAAAACTGGCAAAGACGATAAATTCTATATTTAGAACTTTGAGGATGTTGTAGTGTAGATATCACCTGTCCTGATCTAGTGTAATACTCACTCCTTCTAGTCAATTAAATCATTAATTGCTTGCAGCTTGAAATTTACACCTGCAACAACTGCTGCCAAGTGGACAGTAAGTATGAAAAAATTATTTGTTCGTGAATTTTCCACATATTTGGTAAATTTGTATAAAAGAGGACTCTCAACACAAATATGTCTAAATCATGTGAGGGTTCTTGTCATTATATAGAGTCATGGGCATGGAAGAGTTACCTCTCCTGAAAATTGATCAATGTAACTGATTAATTCTTACATGACAGTACTGTTCAAAAATTTCTTTGAAATTAATCTCTCACTGAAATTCACACTGACTATGGGGAATGTTTCAATAGTATCTCAGTATCTTTTCAGATCCTGTTGTTTAAACAAAAATATAATCAATAAAATAAGAAAAATTTAAAACACCCCTTTTTACTATTGATATAGACACATTTATCTGATTGTATGAAGAAAAAAGATGTCAATGATTTTTTTTTCAAAGCACATTATATAAAATATATTTATGGACTAAATACATGATGGGAATGAGAAGTACTTGAGCTTACCTCAATGTTAGCTGGAGAAACATATGTGCTCTCACATTGTTATAACTGCATTTTATGATCAAACTTACTTAAACAGTACCTTCAATATTTATCAATAATTCAAAATTCCAAAGAACTAGACAAAGCGATATTATTCTGAATATCTCCTCAAATTCAAAGATTTGGTGGGCAAATTCGAAAAAAAAATTAGATAAAATCCCCAGAACTACATGTTACTGATTTTCTAATTCCCTCAAGTTTGAAAGTTTTATCACTGCGACATCACAATGTACCCAACGACTACAATGTCACAGCCTACCACTAGATGTGACATAGTTTGATAGACTATGATGTCATAGCTAGTAACACGACAACAAACACTATTATGACGGGGATCTTTTATAATATATATAGATTTCAATCACATGATCAGCCCTGTGAATTTCAATCAACGAATATTTTGTTCAGGTAAAAGTAACATTAAATCCAAACTGTCAGTAATATAAGCAAACTTTACAAACACTCACATATAAATTCACACACTACTCTAGTACTGGTCAATTGTGCAGACACCTTGAAATTCATGTAAGGATACTATTGATTAAAAATAGTCTCTCTTTTATAAAAGGCTTTAGTTACAGTCCACCACATTTGGTGTCACCATGTGAGACAGTGGATTATTACATTTAGTTATGTATACATTTATGGTATTCCTTAGTTACAGTAAATCACAATCTATTCACAGGAACATTATTTACGTGTAATTTTGCAAGACAAGCTATTCGTGATCATTTAGTTCTCACAAATAAACTCTTACACCTGTACAAGTCTTGTGAATAAATACATCATTGTTTTCACACGAAAATAAGGTATCACAAAATAAAGTACATTAAAGCTGACATGAATTAATAAATACATACACCTTTCTCATCTTATCCGCCATATTTCTCTCAGGTAGCCTAATTTACTCTACCCGTATATACCCCACATGTGATTGTCACACCTGAGTGATTTTTCTAGGTGGACTCGACCAGTGCACATCTCCGACAGTAATATATAGGGAATGAGAAACAAATAAAATAACATTTTAAAACATTATGCTTTGCTCAAAATTACAAAATATTGATGGTATACTAATGCAACATTCTGGAAGTTTAGATAAGTTAGACAAAAATACAACAACAAAAACAAAAAAACAACTTTTCTTGCATACTTGCAAGTGCATGCAAGTATTTGCATTTTCTAATAAAATAAATGCGGATAAATCATTTGCCAATTACATACTGATAGAATGGAATAAGCAAAGAGTATAAAATATATTATTTATATCAATTCTTGCAAAATAAAGGTGCATGCCATATGCATAATATGCAATGCACAAGGCATAATTGCCAAACAAAGTATCAAATACGGGCGTCTATTCAACAGGTATCGGAGATGTGCACTTACCGAAAATATTAGATTCTATTTATTCTGATAAATCCACGAAACAAAATGATAAACTTCATTTGTATCTCGTTAGAACTTTACAACACGTTGTCATTCCATTATACAGACTGCGACACACTTCACCCGTGCCAAACAGGGTGTCTTCAATCAGGGGAGATGTCAGAGTCGAACATTTTTCCTGTATTGAATGCTTGTCTGGTCGAGGTTTTGCAGTTTATAGAAATCGGGAATCTAATATCTGGTTGGATATATTGCGTGCACAATTCAAAATTTCTCGATGATCATATACAAACTTGGATATGCAAATAAGGGAATAATGATCGAAAATATACATCTGTGTGCAAATGCGTGTATTGCATTTGCAATCCATAATAAACAGTTCATTACACAAAGACACATATGAAAGGAAATTTATAAACGATTATACATGTATAGTTTTGTTGTCTCTTTTGGAACCACATAATTATTTACGGTCTCTGTATGTCCATGTTCAGAGAGAGAGAGAGAGAGAGAGAGAGAGAGAGAGAGAGAGAGAGCATCCTACTTCGATTTATAATATATCATTTCACAGAAGGAAAGAAAATTGATCACTTATATAAATGTAAGCGTACAAGCATTAAAAATTTCCAGCTATTTAAAAATTTGTGATTGACAATATATTGGAAACTTACAGGAGTTGATGCTTATAATTGAATTCATTACAAATTTTAAAAAAAGAATATTAGTTTGAACTGTGCATGTAGAAAATACTGACTTTGTATGTAAGAATTACGGGGGGAAAGTAAATTGTAAAAAAAAAAGTGGGAAAAGCAGACCAGCTTTCCTGCCCACCCCAACCCCCTGTTTTTGTGCCTGAAACAACATATCAATTCGTGTTGAAAGAAAGGTGCATATTTACATTTCATTAAATTCCAAAGGAGCTCGAATTTATGGGTTCCCCTATTAATTATTTTGTATGCAAGATTCGTTCCCGAATTTAGAATCATGCTTTCAGTCAGAGCAGAAATGAATTCATTTTGAAGTACATCTAGTTTGAATGCAAATGTTGGGTTCCTTCTTTTAATTTCATCACACTCATTAGAAACCCCTCTCCCAAACTATGCATCTTTGTTTTTATTGATATCTAAATCGGTATAAATGAATCCGGATATAAATTATATAATGTTTTTTCGTGATCATATAGATATTGATACTGATAATGAAAAAAGAAAATGTTTATACTCTTGCCTTTTGCATATCCTACTAATGCATTACAGTATATTGACATTGTATCATATCAAATAAAACCTCAACACGAATTTTACTGATTTATGCATACTAACATCTTATCGAATACATTTGAATTTGAAATTTCTACGTACAGTGGTATGGCCATTGCGCCAGATCTACGAAATGAAAATATGAATAAATTACACTCAAGCCTCAAAGTAATCATTATGGCATGTTACAGAAACGTTAAAACACACAAATGCTATAGTCCTGTAATGCATGCATGCGATATTTCTGAATACATGTATTTATGTATTCATGAATGAAGTTCCTACGCTTGAAAATATATTGGTCTTTATGCATTTTGTTTTGTGATTTTGGTTTACCATTCCTTACACTGTGTAAATGAAGGAAGACTTGGTAAAGGGTGCAATTCTACATGCACCATACAATTAGTATACATGCATGTGTTTCAAAGCAAAATGTACATGTCATAACCAGACATGTATCGTCAATTTTCATGGGGGGGGGGGTACAACAGGGGAAAAAATGGAAAATTGGATTCTTCAAAATCTTTTTCCAGTCAAAATAATAATTAAAAAAGATGAACGAAAACAGCAATAAAATAAAACAAAACAAAACACCCAAACAAACCAAGATGTTTTGTCCGATGTTCAAAGTCCTAATGTGGGGTGAAGGGTTAAAGAGTCTTTTACTTTGACTACCTCAATAATTTCCCCCTACACTTCATTTTCTTCAATCGTTGGGGGTCGGATGGGGTGGTTAGAGTCCTCTACTATGAGTGCCTCATATCTTCATTTTCTTAATTGGTGGTGGTGTGTGTCTTCTACTATTATATCAGAACTTTCAAGCTGGGGTAAGTGGGGGAGGGGTTGTCACTCAATGTATCTTTTATTTGCATTACAAACTAACAAAAAATGGATATTGTTATTAAAGGTGGGTAACAGACACTCTTGTTCTCTCCCCTTGATGTTTGATAACGACGCATAATATGATAAACTCGATTATTACATTTTGCATTAGTACAATTTGCGTCGAGTTCGACGCAGAATGTAATAACGCAAAATGGCATAGATATATAAGATCTATTGAGCGCCAAATTAGCATAAAATGAAGTAATTGAAAATAACATTATTTAAAAATATGTTTAATTTTTAATTATTGCGTGCTTTAAATGAATCAAATAAATCTGTATTATCAATTAATGAGAGCAATATTGAGTTACAAGTACTGTTCTCTTTTTATTGAATTAACGATACCATTTTATTACAAGATCATCGGTTCTCTCTCTCTCTCGTCGTTATCTCTCTCTCGTTGTAATCTCTCTCTCTCTTTCTCTCTCTCTCATCCCATACACTCGTACAGTGTTGTATATGCAAATTTATGTACCTAAATGATTTCCTGATTTATAAATCTGCAATACTCTGACCAGTAAATAATATGGTATAAGGATTGATGCACAATACAGGGTAAATAGTATACTCTGATACTTCCCCTGATTGAAGATAGCTGATCGGCATGGGCTAAGTGTGTCGCAGTCTGTACAATGGACAATGTTGTTTACTGCTGGAATGCAAATGGAGTTTATCGTTTTGTTTCATGGATTATGCAAATAAAGGGAGTTTTACTACTACTTTGAGTATTTTCGACAAGTGTACACGTACATCTGCGGTCCTTTACAGATATTACAAGTAGGCCCAGGTAAATAGTCGTCCGCATTCGATGCATTTTCATGGCGAGCATACATGCCATTTTTATAAGTACAGTAGTATTTATGTCTTTGCCTTTTACCTGAAGTAATTGTAAATGGTATAGATTGTATACTCTTTGCTTATTCCATTTTATCAATAGATAAACAGATTAAATATTTCTCCGCATTTTTGTATAGTTTTAACATATTTACTGCAAATGTACGCACGTTCACGTAAAGAAAAGGCATTCTATATATATTTATCCAAATATATATATTTAGAATGATTTACTACTGTACGATATGTTTATTATAATTTTGAGCACTGCGCGGTGTTCCAAAACGTGATTTCATTTCTTCTTGATGTCCTATAAATTAGTATCGGAGATGTACGTGTTACCTGTCGAAGCTACCTGCACAGGTAAATCGAAGACACTGATGTGAAGTGAAGCGTAGCAAAGCTCGTCCCCTTATATACCATGCGAACCCTGATACATATACCAATAGAAATTCCAACTAATATGGCGGATTAGCAGAGAAATATGGCGGACATATAGAATTATACTATATTTATTAATTAATGTCAGCTTTAACATTAGATGTCACTTCGAAGCAAGAATATCAATCTGATAAAAACGAACAACTAGGATGTAACAAGAATCTATCAGTACCACATTATTCATATCATCACCATTAGCTAGACCTTGTTGTAAAACATGAGTCTGAACCCTTTCCAAAATTCCTCTGACCATTCAACTTTTAACACTTCTATTGTGCTCTCCTCTTGTTTCGTCCCAACCAGCCGTCTAAAATGCACATTTATATACAAACATGGTCCCTCTGAATGATGACAACAGAAGTCTTCCATCACGAAAACCTAAACTGCATGACACAAAATCATAAAGGAACCCTATATCTAGGTCACCACATCAATCACGTGTACTGTGGGAAGGTATCGTCAAATCTCAAAACTGTCTGTTCATCTCCAAGGCATAAATAAGTAATCAATAACAATTTTAAAAACTTTACTTCACTATGAAGCAGGCCAGTACCTGATAGAATCTACTGTGAGGCCCTTCAGGCTTCACAGGATTAGATCATGTGACCACTCTACTTCATACCTCAGTGAAGTTTTTAAAATGATTATATATTTCTTATTGAAGTGAATTATATTGGCTTTTACAAGCATACCTGTTAGTAATTGTGATCTTTGATCTACAACCTGACGATTTGATCAGCAATCTACTTTTCATCAGATCTGCAATAGTTGGAAAAGTTAATGCAAAAATTATTTATCAAAATGAAATCCATAAACAGGGATGAATGTATGTATGCCTGACTAATAATAGCTTATTCCAGGTACTGAATTAGATTAGGACAACCGAGTCAGACATAAATTCTGGAACAAATTCTAGCCATGGTATTGTAAACCAACTTTTATTTGCATGCAAGAAATTTTTGCGAGAACCTCATAATCACAAATATTTATCCCTGCGAACCAGTAGCCCTTTTTATCCCTGCGAACCAGTAGCCCTTTTTATCCCTGCGAACCAGTCGCCCTTTTCACTAAAAATCTTATGATTATGATGAAAAATATTTATAACACTGATTCTTTTAGAATTCGTCACTCATATATTTCTCAATGAACAAAACTAAGTATATACATGGGTGAAAAACTGGCATTCCAACAAACGGCATAGTTGCACTCGGTTAAGTGTTAAGGCAGAGACAAAATATTTATCTTAGTAGTAAGATTTTTTTGTAAAAATGACCGCAGTCCTTTAATATTTCTTGTATTTGTTTACGATAATCTCAGTCACAAAAATGAGTTGCCACAAACCAGTTCATCTATAGTAAACTGCGAAATAAAGTCGTCACAAATAAAAGTTGGTTAACTTTGACTAGTCAGCCACTTCCTTACTCCAACACAAAAGTATGAAACCAATCATGGTTTGTATATAACTACACGAAACTTGTAACAGATCTGATTAAAAAAGAAATTAATAATTTGTCCAGTCTTAAACATTTCTTACATACCGAGCTGACTTAGACCCTAGATTCAGAGACTTCTGCTCGCTGTGAAACCAAACATCAGAATGGATTTTGTTGACAAGCATTGAGGATCCTGCAGAAAGCCAAGCTCCTGGGTACCAGTTTACATAGCTCCTGGGCACCAGTGTACAGTCTGCTGTTCGTTAGACTCTATCGACAAGTATTGAGGGTCCTGCAGAAAGCCAAGCTCCTAGGTACCAGTTTACATAGTTCCTGGGTACCAGTGTACAGTCTGCTGTGTACAGTTTGCTGTTCGTTAGACTCCCATCTATCTCGTCTCCAAGGAACCTGAATCCTAATTACCTACCTGTACCCACCTGTTAATTTGAATCTATTTTAAGAAGAAAATGTATTCAAAGCTATATACTGCCACAGGATGGACCTACAAATTCGGGATTTCTCTCCAACCTTCACATGTTGCCGGTCCAATTCTGTGTGCCACAACAGAACTGGATCATCACATGCGACTCAATTTTGGGATTTGAAATTTACGTTTGTTATGTTCAGAATAAGTTTTGGTTTGGATCAGCCCATGCCTGTCTGTGGTGTAGATGCCTTTGTGAGACTGTTACAGCACGACACAACACACAAACCTTTTGTCGAGTCAGACTGTTGTACAACTTCAGTTTGGGGACCTCGGTTCCCTCAGGAGGGCTCCATGGGGGTTGGACTTTCTTGGATTTTGCTGAAAAAAGTTTTGAGTTACCAAATTATATGGACAAGACATTAGTCCTTATATGAAATGACATGATAACTTACTTTGCTTGATTTGTCTTGGAAAAAACTTTTTTCATTGTTAAAATCATGATAACCAGGTAAATATTGATTACAAATAACACAGGCAAACAAAGTCATACTGTTGATCATCAATGTTCGTGAATAACCAATATTTTACTGGATTGTGGGGAATCCGATGTAATTTTAAATTTGTGACTGTATTTATGTTGTATCATACATGATGATGATAATTGATGCAGTAGGGGATAAAAATTTTCTAACTTTGAAAAAGAAACTTAAAATGATGTATCAATGCTCGTGAGGATGTAATTCATGGATAAGGTTGACCAACGAAACATTGATCCCCCACAAACACTCAGATGGTTGTACAGTAGTTCTACTAGAAAGTAATATGACGTCCATTAGAATGCCAGGGATGTGTAACTGTAATGATATACTGACAGAAGACACTGAAATAACAGTGTTGAACTTCTATCAACATGTCAAGTATTGCTTTTCATTAATAATGAATTAAAACAAACTCAATTAAGTCAAGGATATCGTTCAAGGATCAAGATCTTAAGCTATCATTTTCATAAATATAAATTGGCTTTCTATGAAGATCTATAGTGAAGGATATCCATTCATTAGGCCGAAAATAAAAATTTATTTGATTGATGTATTCCGACCGACCCGTCAAATTTGCTCCTACCCGATCATTTTTTTTCAGCAATTTGAATTTTTTTTTTTTTTTTGGCTCCCTTGAAAAATAGAAAATTCTCCTTATTTTCATAGAAAATATTAGGAAATTTCATGACGTTCCCCCCCCCCCCCCCCCAAAAAAACCTACCTACCGACCCACCTTGAAAAATGTGGGTCGGAGTACATCAAACAAAAATATTTTTAATGATGGCCTTATCACTGTATCTATCCATTGATTTTTCATTCTTAATCATCGCTTTTAATTTTCCCAACAGCTCAACTGTATCCAGGAATTCTGAACTATTATTCTAAGCGCATGTATGTACTCACAAGCCATGTTATCTTTCTCCCTTCTCCAACTAGTAGGTTCAAAATAATATGTTGACAGGTGAAAAAATCGAAAGCAGGTTAAAGTCTTTTCCGAAAGAATGGATCTTCTCAGTAACACTCTAACTGTTGATCTAGTGATGGCCATTCAATGCCATTCTGTAAAATTAATAATATTTCAATTACCCGTATTATATCATACATACAGTTATCCACGAAAGAGATGGAAAGAAGCATCGACATGTACAAATACCATGCAATGTATCTTTGCAAAAGCAGTTGTAAGATGGGACTTTCTAAATTAATTAACTACGACCCGACTGAAATTGTACAATATTCATGAACTACAAAGTAGTACATATACTATATTAACAGTATATTACATGCTGAGTATTATTGCTTATAGAGATCACTTAAACAACAAAAACAAAAACAGCTGTGAATCATATCCCAAATTGCAGCACAGTCTCAGAAATTTCAGAGTGATAAAATGACTTGTGGCTTAGGCTGGTCAACTGTAGCTTGGAAATTATTTTGACCGTTCTCAATGAACCCCCGAGTCCCCCATGTTTAACCTGGACTACTAAATTTCAGAACTTATGTTCCCAGATATTCTGAAGCAGTATCTCTGCTCTTCCTACAGTTCTTGAAACCGTTCTGTCCCATTTAATAAAAAAAAAAAGCAAACATGGCTCTATGTATATGCACATTGTGTCGGTCCAAATGACCATCAAAATCGCAAGCAGTCTGCCTCATATGGCCACAACCTACCTAATTTGATAAAACGTATCTATATCACTATTTTATTTAGATTGTAATTAACACACAATTTAATTAACTGAACAACATGCTCCATTTTTCATTCTCATGTAAAGCATTGTGACATCATTAACACTTGACATTTTTGTCTAATATTCATCCTAAAAACATGATTAAAAAGGTACTAAATTTTATGAAGTGATAAATTTAATTATTAAGGAAAGAATTTAATAACAAAGTAATTTGTTAATGTATTATAAAATAATTTCATGGTGCAGAATACATGTGTGCTTTTAATAAATTCAATCCTAACTCAAATTGTTTACATTTCAAATAATTATGTTTGAAACTTGGTGGGCTCCATTACTTTGATAAATTTGTTTGAGGATGCAAAGTTAGACGATTACATGAACTTCATGTTTCTTCTTTCAGTAAAACGTTATGAAAAACTCACCCACCCAGAGTAAATCTGCATTAAAAAAATACTAGACTTAACAGCAAATTAAGTTAAGAGACCATGATGAATTAAATACCAAGTCAACGTAAAAGAGAAGCAGAAAATGAATTTCAGTGAAGGATGAGGTGGAAAGCACGACAGTGAGAGTGGAGAATCAGAATATAAAAACATGACAAGTCAAGAGTACGAAAACAAAATTAATAATGAAAGTGAAAATGAAAGTAAGGATGAGGTGGAAAGCATGACAGTAAGAGTGGAGAATCAGAATATAAAAACATGACAAGTCAAGAGTACGAAAACAAAATTAATAATGAAAGTGAAAATGAAAGTAAGGATGAGGTGGAAAGCATGACAGTGAGAGTGGAGAACATGACTAGTCAGAGTATGAAAATATTGAGTCCAAATGTGAACAGACAATTTGATTGATAGATTTACAATGGAAACAGTAGTAGAAAAGGAATACTCTTAATGAAGTAAATGTCAGATTTTCTTTGGACTGACAAACATACTTGCACTGCGGTCCTACTAAACAGAGAACTCTAAAGAACATCAATAACCAATATACTCAAACAGCCTACATGCTTGTCATAATTAAATATCTCCAGGGATCTTTTCAATTCTCTAGGGTTCTCTGACAGTAGGACCCCTTGCATTGGTTAAATCAGTCCAAATGGCTGACAAGGGAAATAAATTTCAAGAACTGTTTATGAATAATGATTTCCTATAAAATTTCTGAAAGATTGGGAAGTTTGTAGTTGAAAACCTTTTGAACATAATTTAAGAGTTGAAATATAAAAAAAAAAAAAAAAGATTGTCTATCCGACTGATGACAACCTGGTCCTCATAGTAAAACACGAATCATTAAATACTAGAAACATCAAAACAGAATGTGCAGTAATTACTTCTACCTCATTGTCAAAATCACTTTATAATCCAACAGTAATGAAATACACAAAAATATGTTATTTTTTCCAATGAATTTTAGTATCTCCTCATAAACCAACCAATCCAAGATATCAAACAAAAATATAATGATGAAAATAATAAGCAGTGTTCCTTTTTATATACTAGAAGATTTCTGAGAAAAGTGATGCAATAATGTACCCTGACTATGACATGGGAATATGAAACTGATAGGAGGAAAACCCACTGTTAATGGAAAGAGGTTGAGTTGGTATTATCTTTAACTGTTTAATGTTCAGTTAGAATAGGAAAATGAAAGTAGGGTGGGATTTTTATATATCATTGTATTAATAAAGACAGGTCGATGAATTAAATTGAGCTCATGCATTCCATCTATAGCACTTACAAATTTGGAATAAATATACAGACCGGTAGAACAGAAAGTGAAACTGTTCTGCTCACACCGTTTTGCTTAAACTACCATATTCAGTTTTAATTTTAATGGGAAATTCTTCATGGCGTTACAAAGTCGATACCTGCAAGTAGCAACTAACGCAACGTATGTAAAAGTGTACGAATATTGTAATTATATAGACAGAGTTACCGTTTAATTACTTTCCTTTTGAACTTTATGATGCAACATTGCAAGCAAGGGAAGACACACACATGTGGACCAACGACTACCGGTTTGTTTCACGCGAGTTTAACGTGCGTGTAACAAAATATTATGGATAAATGCATCCAAACTTTCTATCTTACATTATTATCAATATAATTTTTTCTTGAAATATAGTAAGTACAACTATGGCGCTCCAAATATTCCAAATATGGGACGAAACAATGAGATTTACCATCAAAGGGCGAAGCAGAAACTTTGATATTCTGGGCGGAAGTAGTTGAATCTCGTTTTGAGTCTCGCTGGAACGAAGAAAGCATGAGTACGCCGGTGTTCATAGATTTGCCTATTCCTGAACAGGTACCAAAGAATTTAAAACATAATATGATGTATTATATGTTTGTATCACATAGAGATCAAATGTTTACAGCAAGATTTTAAATTTATCTTAATCTAAATGATATGAATTTGAAACATCTGTTCATGGGAAACTCGAATTTCCTCAAAAATAATTTCATGAAACTCCGAACAAATTCACTTGAATACCACCCTTTCTGAATATAATTATTACAGTGTTAAGTATATTTATGTCATACTGTAAAGTGTTCGGAGTTTAATATCGACTAAGATTCGACTCCGCTGGATATTTGGACTGACACGTGACGCCTTCACCCGTGAAAGCGTCAGGCCAAATTTCCAAGCCGAGTGGAATCTCAGCCAAGATTATTTGGAGTATAGCTGCATTTAGGACCTCCAATCTAGCCAGTGTAAGGCTAAAATTACACAATCCAGAGCTAGTGCTAGGTATTGCGACTAAAACTTATTGCAATATTAAATTTGGTCTTGGTATACATCACAATGTTATAACAATCTTTATGAAATGAAACAAAAACAGTTATTTTCGGATATTTCTTTCATTCTACTTGAAACATAAAAAACATTTACAAATGCTGAATCAAAAAATGGTTCAAATTGCTAGATTTTTATGCCATTTGTTCAGTTATTACTGAAGCTCTTGGGCTCTTGCTAGGATATTTCAATTCAAATCCACCACTCATCATTGCAGAAAGTGTAACATGGGGGGGTGGGGTGGGAGGGGTAGAAGTCAATACAACCTGACACAATCCTGTTTTCCGTTTATTTTGGCTCAAATTGATGCTAAAATTACAGTGATACCTCTGCATGTGACTGGCTAGGTTTGTAGTGCCATAGAGACATATCATATGATGACATGTAACCTATAGAAACTTCAAAGTAAATTAATAATTTATGAAGTTATTCATTTCACAGTCTTAGCGCTTAATGATTTTTACCACAAGTCCATCGGGCAAGTATGAGTGAAAAATGTGGTAGCCCTAATAAAATTTTACTAGCCCAGTGCTATGCAAGAATGATTCAACATGATTCAAATTTTCAAGTTTGAACATTTTTATTAAGACTAAGTACTACAATACAAGTTTAAGACGATAGTTCAATCCCTCTTTCCACTTCTAATTCTGTCATTTCAGTCAGATTCTTCAGAATCCTCCAATGTTTTAATTCTTCTAGTTCTTACTCACCACTCTCATCCTGAAAAAAGTAAAAACTAGGGTTGTTAACTACTAATCATACATTCTGAATGTCTGATGCGGCCGTTTGTGGTTTTTTACTTTAGAGTAAAATGCTTACACCATTTTCTATTTTCGTGTTCACATACAGAATCAATTCTGAATATTCTGAGCTGAACAAGAACTCACAATTTGCAATGATTTCCTTTCTGCACCAGATGCAGAATACGAGACCATCATTCAAGCCAGGGGCAGTTCTTCTGCAAACATACTGACCATTTTCTTTATCGCTTTGCTTCCTCATACTTCTTAGTGCCAACTTTCACTTCCTCTGTAAGAACTGGTTGTTTCACCGATTTCCTAGTACCAGGAATCATAATCTCCTCTGGAAATATGTACTGGCCCACCGGGCATGCGCGTTAATGATTTTTGGTATCCCGATTTTACTAGGCAAGCCACGGTCATCGGCAGTCTGCGAAAATAGCGGTAGTCCGAACGCCCGCGGCCAGTCATTTTCCTGTCGGACTTGTAAAATCCGCTTGGCAACAAATCCGACTGGCTTGTAAAAAAAAAAATTTACCTGTTGGAGTTTTAATTTGACAATCGAAAGTAAATGAATATTATGCGCATGCTCAAATCATAGAATAAGAATAACTCGCCCCAAACAAAGTCATTCATCCCATTAATTACACATCTTCACTCGGTCTCTTCCGGATTTGTCTTGAAAATTATTCAGATTTTGCATGCGTATAATTACTTCTTTTTTTTTCGGGAAAGTGAAATTGAGTTCGGGCATGTGGATTTCCTGAAAAATGGTTGCCCAAATGGCTTGTGGTTTGCAAATCTTAATATCATTTACTGCATCGGGCTACCGCTTAATTTCAAAGGCTGATTTCATATGCATTGAACCAATATTTATTCATTCTTTGAACAAAACACTACTGTAGTATACCCTTAACAGTGTAGATCAAAATCAAATGTTTTAAATATTTTTTTTAAAAAGTGTGACTCTCAAAAAAAAAATTGATCCCCAGAATTCAGCCACAGAGGGTCATGATGACCCTTGCAACTCAAAAAGTTTAAAAACACTGATAAAGATATCAAAGGCAGGAACATTGGAAATGTAAATATTGTAATTTATTGAAATGTATAAAATATTGTAATTTATTGAAATATGTATCACACTAGAACCGCTTTATTGTGAATGCATCATATCGCCATTATCGACAGACCTCCTATTAATTCTATCCATAATTATAGGTATAGTATTTGCGTCCACTTTGACTTTAGCCAAAATGATATGGAATTTTGGGAGGAATGAGTTTAAAGAAGAATTATCTTTATTCAGTATAGAATTTTTCAATGCATATTAGACTTGTAACATGTTACAGTCATGATTTTTCTCGGCTTTAAAGCAGAATTCTGCGTTCCGGACTGGAAAAATTCGTTCTCTATATAACGATTCCGAAAATTCCTAGGTTCATCAATAAATTTCACCATTTACAAATCTTATTTTCTGGAATATCTGGTTTTGTCTGAATTTTACATAACCATCAGTATTTCCTCATTGTATTCTTCTCTTTGATTGGTTGAATCATTACGATATCACAGTGTGCGAAATTTACCATGGACTGATAGACAATATCTATAGAAAATTGAGTCGGTCTATAAAAATCGAAATAGCTATAGACCGACTTGTCTATAGGAATTCTGAGTTTAAAAAATGATTCCCGCCACTTATTAAACATATACCAGTTTATATGTATTACGCTGATGTTTCTGTTCACCCCTTAGCTGTAAAATTTGAATCAGATTATTCCATTTTCAACAGGGGGGGGGGGGGGTATCAATTTGATATTTACTTCAATATACGCCATTTTCGTGCAAATGTCCTTTTTTGAACGGTTAAAATAAATGGAAGGTGCATGCCCTGGAATCAAACGGAAAAGCGGTCAGTAAAACAAGTTCGAGCAAGGCTAAAGTCGCAGAAAATTATGAGAAAACAAAACCTGGTAGAAGTGACTTAGATGAAGAATCAGACAGTGAAACTGAGCGGGATCAAAATGAAAAAGAAAACAAAAATTCTAATTGAACATCTTGTGCATGAAATTAAAAAAGAATAAAATTAAACTATGAATGAATTACCAAATTGAATTTGTGTCTATTATTTATTTTTTAATAACAATGAATATTGCATATTAAATTTCGGTCTATAGGAATTTGTTGTGGTCTATAGGAAATGAAATAACTATGGACCTAAAGTCTATAGGACTTTAAAGTTAGTTTCGCACACTGATAGACCGATTTGTCTATAGGAATTCTGAGTAAAAAACTGGTTCCCCACCGCTTATTAAACATGTATGAGAAGTGGGACCAGTTTATATGTAGTATGCTAATGTTTCTGTTTACCCCTTAGCTGTAATAAAATGCTCCACAATGTAATTACAAATCATTCGAATCAAGATTATTCCATTTTCAACAGGGGTGGGTGGGTCAATTTGATATTTACTTCAATGTACGTCATTTTCGTACAAATTCGGAATGTCCTTTTTAAACGGTTTTAAAAATATGTGGAAGGTGTACGCACTTGAATCAAACAGAAAGCGGTCAGTACAACAAGTTCCAGTAAGACTAAATCGCAGAAAATCATGAGAAAATGAAATGTAGTAAATGTGACTTAGATGAATCAGGCAGTGAAACTGAGCTGGAACAAAATGAAAAAAGAAAACGAAATTCTAATTGAAAAGCTTGACGTGCATGAAATTGAAAAAGAATATAATTAAACTAATCTATGAACAAATTACCAAACCGAATTTGTGTCTATTATTTATTTTCAAATAACATTGAATATTGCACGATAAATTTCGGTCTTTAGGAATTTGTTGTGGTCTATAGGAAATAAAATGACTATGGACCGAAAGTCTATAGGACTTTAAAGTTAGTTTCGCACACTGTATCATTCAATCAGCAGAATGTACATTGATTGTAAACATGTAGGCCTTACAGAAATGTCCACAAAAGTAGTACAAGAGACAACAGTGTTGTTAAGGCCATTGATAAGGTCCAGCTTTTAAAGAACCTTTCAGTCAAGTGATGGTAGATTGATTAGAACCTTTGTCTAAGACTAGGTTAGGGAGCCAATACTTACTATTATTGGCAATTTTATAAAGCTTTATAAAACCTCAAAATTGGTACACAGAATTCATTTCTGAAAGGCTTCTTGAAAGTCAAAATATCCATTGGCTTTTGGACCCCTTGATCTAGATACCCCGCTGGAAGAGGACCCCCAGACCTCCCCTTCCGCTTTTTGTACCTTTCTGCAGAATCATGTCTGATTTTAAGGGTAGTTATTTCAGTGACCATTGTTTTATTACAGGCTCAGGAATTAAGAAGCTACCTGAAGTCATTGGGTGCTGACATATCAGAAGAGAAAGCGGAAGCAGGCATTCTTACAGATTTGCGACACATTATTGAAGCAAGCAGTATTTGCTGGAATTTGAAAGATGTCTCAGAATCTGGTATTGTTCTTTGTTGTTTTGTCACTCGAGCATCTTTGAAATTATATGGAGCTTGATGCTTCATAATTTCCTTCATTGAAAATGGGAAACTATTTTGCAAATTTGTGTATATTGATATAAACTAAAAATTGTATTTTAAAACTAAATGATAAAGCAATGACTTTGAAACTTTTCATTGGATAAAATTCTTTCCATTTACTTTTAAAGGTTTAAGAATGATACATGTACTATTTTTAATAAATGTACATACTGCAACCTGAATCATTACACTTTTGATGTAGATTGCGTGTTGCTGGATTAGAATCAGTACTTCTTTTTTATGTTGAATGTGTTGCTGGATTAGATTCGGTTCATATTTTGAGATGATGTCATGGAAGTTTGTTTTTTTCCTACAGATGTTGAAATGATGTTCAATAGTGTGACATCACTTATCCTTGTATTGCCGTCAGAAGAGATGTTAGAACCTGTCACACATTTCTGTGAGAAAGTTACCAAATGTCCACAAGGAGACAAGAGGGGCTCTCTTCGCTTAAAACTGTAAGCACAAGTTTAATTGATTAATTGATAATGGAGATCTTATTACAAGGATAAAGTCTACATCTGAGTAAGTCAGAACTAACAAATGGTTACTTGGAAACCTATACATACACAAGTATTTATTCAGGGGTTCAAATTTAAAAAAAAGTCCAGTTGATATTTTTTTGATTTATGGCATAAGTTTAAGATGGAGCATTGGATGAAAGACTTGAGCATTTTGTGCTTTGATTTATGTGTTGCTGTTCTACAGGTTATGTAATTTATTCTATGGACTTGATGAGAGATCGCCATTACGAGCTGACCTGTACGTTTCTATGGTGAAATTGGCACAGCAAGCTGATCTGATACAAGAATTAGCTATCAACTTAGAACAGGTACTTTCTGATTACAAAATAGTCATTACCAGCAAACAAATAGATTTAGCTTTTATTTTCTGGTGTAAATCTGTATTTTGAATGACTACAGTGTATATTATAGGTCAGATGAATATGTGGATGGGATTATGAAATGCTGTATTTTGTAGGTAAAGAGATGGGTAGTACAGTGGGACATCAGCACTACAAAACTACAAAACCTTCTCCGATCTATCCATGATGCCCTGATTGACGCAGGCATGAGGTGAGTCGACTCGCAAAGCGTGAGACCTTGGGTATCAGCGATTTTAGGATCACTGTGATCACTCAAATCCAGTGGCTCATAGAATTTGATGTCTGTCAAAATACGTCTCAGTGGCAGAAACGTCATTTAATTAAGGTAGCAATGCGCTGTTTTTATACCCCCCGAACGAAGTTCTGGGGGGTATATAGGAATCTGTCTGTCCGTCCGTCCGTCCGTCTGTCTGTCTGTGCAGATTCGTGTCTGGGCCATAACTTCTTTGTTCTTTGACTTAGGCATACCATATTTGTCACACAGGTAGATCACCATGAGACGATGTGTCAAGTACCTTCATGACCTCTATGTGACCTTGACCCTTGACCTCAAGGTCAAAATTAAAGGATTTTTACAATGGATTCGTGTCCGGGCCATAACTTCTTTGTTCTTTGACATAGGCATACCATATTTGACACATGAGTGTATCACCATGAGACGATGTGTCATGTACCTTCATGACCTCCATATGACCTTGACCTCAAGGTCAAAAGTAAAGGTTTTTACAATGGATTCGTGTCCGGGCCATAACTTCTTTGTTCTTTGACATAGGCATACCATATTTGACACATGGGTGTATCACCATGAGACGATGTGTCATGTACCTTCATGACCTCCATATGACCTTGACCTCAATGTCAAAATTAAAGGTTTTTACAATGGATTCGTGTCCGGGCCATAACTTCTTTGTTCTTTGACATAGGCATACCATATTTGACACATGGGTGTATCACCATGAGACGATGTGTCATGTACATTCATGACCTCTTTATGACCTTGACCTTTGATCTCAAGGTCAAAATTATAGGTTTATGCCATGGATTTGTATTCGGACTATATCTTCCATTTTCTTCTACAAATGCATACCATATTTTTACACTCAGGAAAGAGGTAATTTGTACCTATTAACAACACCCTTTGGGAGATTGGGGTAAGCGGGGGGTATTCTTAGTGAGCATTGCTCACAGTACATCTTGTTCTTATATGTGTATCTAAAAACAAATGCATTCAGACAGATAAATATATTCCAACACTTTGGGACCTGTTGGTGTCTAGGTTAGAATAGGTCCTCAGTACTCCTTGCTTGTCGTACAAGGCAAGTAAAGGGGCGGTCCTTCGGATGAGATCACAAAAACAGAGGTCCCGTGTCACAGCAGGTGTGACATGATAAAGATCCCTCCCTGCTCAAAGGCCGTAAGCTCCGAGCAAAGGCCTAAATTTTGCAGCCCTTCACTGGCAATGATGATGTCTCCATATGAATGAAAGATTCTTGAGAGGGACGTTAAACAATATACAATCAATCCAATACTTTGGCTACAGCAGTTGATAGAATGTTTGAGATGTTGAATCTATTGTGATGGCAGCTGTCTAATTCATTGAGTCACTGGTTCAGAATGATTACAGTGATTCTGGAATCATTTGATATTTATTGTCTTGATGAAATTAAGGCAATTTTGATTGGTTGAAAAATTCGTTTGATTTCTGCATCAAAGAAAACCCGATATTGACTTTGTGTTGTGTATTGATACATGAGATGAATTTGAAAATAAAATCATGATTTATTATTTAAACTCGATGTTTTTAAAAATTGTTAAAATGATAATGAAATGATTAGAAATGAATCTTATTATTCTTTTCTTGATGGCAGTATCATAACGAAAATTGGACGGAAATGTTTCCATCAATGAAGTTATCCATCCAATTTTTTCAATGATACCTGCATCAAGAAAAGAATTTAAGATTCATTTCTTAAATAGATTACTCGATGAGAAGATTGTGACTGCAGTATGATGAGTGAGAATCAATTTCATGAACAGTGTAGATTATTATTTCAATTTTTTTTATTTCTGTGTAATTTACAGTGATAAAGCCACAAAAGTGATGATAGATTTGTTGGGTACCTACACAGAGGATAATGCCTCCCAGGCCCGGGACGACGCCCACAGGTCTGTCAAACACTCACTGATGTTAAGTTCAATACAGCTTTGATAAGACTTTCAAGTTCATTTTTCCATTTAAATGACCTTTATTTATTGTGTGTATGTGTTTAAAAATTATATAATTAATATTAGTTTTGCAAACTCAAAAAAAAAAATTGTCATTTTCTTTCAGATGTATTGTGACACATTTAGGGGACCCAAACACATTTTTGATGGATCATCTTCTTTTGTTGAAACCTGTTAAATTCTTGGAGGGAGAACTCATTCACGATGTAAGTGTTGGGCTGTTATTGGTTCCACTCGTCTAAGCATCAAGAAAATTTCAGTAGAGGCTTTTTTACAACTCTTCTGAAAAATCAATGGTGCAAGAGAAATCTTGGATTCCAAGATGACCTTTTTATTTGTGAAAGGTCGTCATTTCACCCCAAGGACATTTAATTTTTTAAAGTAGGAATAACACACTAAATAAATTATATATAGATTGAAAGTGGAGAATATGTACATTAATATTTTGAAATTGAAAACTTCCATATTTACTGTATTTAGTTGAAAAGTGCAGTTTTGATAGAAAATAATCATATTAAAGAATGAAAACTGGACTAAACTGGAACTTACAATCTACATGTTAACTGACTGAACTACCCAGCTAGGCAATTAAATTTAAAAGGAATATACAAGTATTGCTGATAATAGATATTTTCATAAAGGAAGCCATTATGATATGTTACTCCTCCTTAATTAATTAAGATCAATAAAGGATCATATGATAAGGGCTATATTTACTCACAAAAAGCGAAAGTTGTACTTTTCTTTGTATTTTATGCAAGAATCCCAAGACATCTATCACAGTTGTTATTCTGAATTTGATCAAAATGATGTAGAATCAAAATTATTACAGCTTTAACATGATATGTCCGTTTCAGTATTTTGGCATAAAATGGCTATTTTCAGACAATTTTATGTGTAGAAAACATTGAGGTCAGACTTGGACAAATTTGTGATTCGCGCTTTAGATTTATCTTTTTAGTAGTACTGATAGTACACGCAAGAGATATAAAAAAAAAAAATGTCTAAAGCTGGGTTTACATTTTTAAAAAGAAAAACGTTTACAAAAATTAGCATTTGTCCTGAAATTATAATAGAATTGAGAAATGGTTTCCCTTTTGATCCTATGTTCTCCAAAAAAAAAATATTAATGACGGATTATGTGGAGTTATAATGAACGTGATCTCTCTCACGAAATGAACGGTGATGTACAGTGGACTCTCAGATGCACGGACACTTCAACTTCAAATGTGGGGAACTGTTATGGAATGCACTCGTCCAAGCATCAGGAAAATTTCAGCAGAGTCTATTGAACAGCTCTTCTGAAAAATCAATGATGCAATAGAAATCTTGGATTCCAAGATGACCTCTCCATTTGTGAGAGGTCGTCATTTCACCCCAAGGACAACTGATGTCTTATATAGATAAGATAATTTGTATTTCATGATGTAGGTCTTAGAATGAAAATTAAAAACCTGTATAAGTCGTAAAACATAACCTTTGTGAAAATGTGTGGTGAATTAGATAAACAGTGACAATAATTTGTTGACCAAAAATGGGTTTGTATTATCATTTCACTTGATCAGTGTTTTTAGCCCAGTTGACTTAGCTGAAAGATAAAGTATTCAGATTTGTTGAAAGAAATTTTTCCATCTTCTGTAAATTCCAACATTTTCAACTTCTCAAAAACAACTGGGCTAAATTCAACCAAACTTGGCACAAAGCATCCTTGTGTAAAGGTGATTAGGTTTATTCAAATGAAGGGTCGTACCTCCCTTCAAGGGGAGATGATTAAGAAAAAGGTTTAGTGTGTTTAGAAAATTATTCTCAGAGCCATTGTAAACCACAAACGCCCAAATTTGTTTGATAGATTTCTTATATATGAAGATTCAAGTTGAAATTATGAGTTACAAGGCTAGGATTGGGCCACAATAGGGGTTAGAAATTTTTGCATAGGAATGTTGTAAATCAAGTTCACAGACCTGTTCATACCATGATCTCTGGGTTCTAGAAGGGACCACAAAAGGATGGTGTTTTAATGTATTCTATGGAAAATGTGATAGCTGATGTGAGTTTTGTGGCCTATGAGCCTCTTATTTGAGTTATATCATTATAGCGAGTGAAGCTCGCGTCGTGAATCGATGCGACGAGCTTGCTCCAATGATTACACATGAGTCACATGATTTGCTCTTCATCAGCTGAAAAAAAGATGAGTATCACCCATAATGCTTCTGGAAAAATGTTGCTGTCACTGCGGTATACTTCATTGATAATCCCGTAATTGAAATAATGAGATTGTTTAGAAAGTACCATAAACGTTTTTAAATTCCAGACAAGCTTTCTCATAGCTTCAAACATTTTGTTTCTGCTTGGTTAGAAAGAAGAAGAAGAAAACATTGCAGCTAATATGACGTCACAATGTAACTGTTTACATCCTCCGCGTTATATTTCCCGCGTTAAATGAAGAGGCGGATAAAACGTGTTGCAAAATGTTAATGGGCTTCGCTCGTCTCAAGTACAACATATTACTGTTGATATGATTGAAACTTAACTGTTAATTTCTTGTTTCAGTTACTGACGATTTTTGTGTCGGGGAAGATTTCTCAGTATCAACAGTACTACAAAAGTAACACAGACTTTGTTAAATCTTTAGGTAAGTCATACAAGTACTACAAAAAATAACACAGACTTTGTTAAATCTTTAGGTAAGTCATACAAGATCTATGATTTTCTATGAAAATTTGAAAAGATGATCAGGTATGATGGAACATGTATAACTTATTAGCCGTATAATTAAACCCCCAGCAAACCAAGTTTTGGGGATAGGAATGAATCACCATGTCTGTCTGTTCATCATTTGGTTTGTCTCCCTCCTTTTTGTCAGGTCATGATTTTGTAATAGAGAGACACTTGAAGTTTATACTTGGCACAAAAATTGCTTATAGCCAGATGGTATGCAGTTACCATGACGTAAGAGTGTTTAAAGAAAAGTTTTTAAATATCTGGGCCATAACTTTGTAATAGAAAGACATTTAATTACAGCTCATACTTGGCACAAAGGTTGCTTATGGTTAGATAGTATGTCATGACCTTGACCTATAATAATTTTGTCATGGTCATCAAAATTTTGTCTGGGTCCTAATTTTGTAATGTAGAGATATTAGAAACATACTTGCAAGGTTTATTATAGCCAGATAGTTCCTCATGAGTGACCCTGACACAAGGTCGAGTGGGGTTAGTCGACCCCACCAGGACAGATCTAATGGCCTATCTTGTGATAGAATTATCTTGCTTTGATGTGAGATGCCATTTTCAGTTTTAATAGATATCTCTACAGTGACTACATGTATTTCAGGCTTATCCCATGAGCAGAATTTACGCAAGATGCGATACTTGTCATTTGTTCAACTTGCTGAGGACAAGAAAGAAATTGAGTATGCAGTAATTCAGAGAGAGATGCAGTTAGAGGAAGCAGAGATTGAGGACTTCATTATTGATGGTACTTAATGAATTACTTTGCATTTTACACATTATTAAGGCCTATCTTCCTTGATACGAGCGCATTTTACACATTATTAAGGCCTTTCTTCCTTGATACTAGTGCACTTTACACATTATTATGGCTTATCTTCCTTAATACTAGTGCCTTGTAGTTTTTGATTTGTCTATCTGTCATAACCTCTTGATCTTGTACAATCTGCTTAGGACTGGAATACATGTACATGTAGCTGCTTACCATATGTATTTTTTCAGATGACTGGATTTGTATTGTCAAAATATTGTATTACCAATTTTACACTCTATTAAAAGGTGTAAGTGAGGGAGGGGGGGGTATAAGTGTCTGTTCATCCTTTCTATGTGTGTCAGTCTGTTTACCAGACATTGTTTTCTTGTTTGCACCCTACCTTTGTAATGGTCATTTCTGACTGGCTTCTTTTCTAGTCGAGATGTGAAATTGTGATGGTATTAGCACTTCAGAAATATGATAAGAAAATCACTAGTAAACAACAGACCTCTATCTCATTATCATGAGGAAGATCTCTTTTATTCCTTGAAATCAAGTAGGAGGCTTTGTTAATTTGACATCAGAGCAAGGGATGCAGATTAAAATAATCATACATTGATTATTTCCCCTTTCTAAGTTAATGAAAAGTATTATCAAAAGAATGTAAGTGGATCCATTTTCTTATTGGTTTCTTCTTGTTACAGTGCTTAGAACCAAGTCAGTGAGGGCCAAGATTGACCAGCTGCAGAAGAAAGTCATTGTAATGTCCGCAATCCATCGTACTTTCGGGCGACAGCAATGGCAGATCCTAAGGCAAACACTGATTCAGTGGCGGGAAAATCTTTCTCAGGTCCAGACCAGTCTTCAGCAGCTTGATATGATACAGTCCCAGGTCCAGTCATAAACCGAGGCCGAAACCCAAGGATAATACTCGTAACAGCGAGACTCGAGACTCTTGTGTCATTTAGAAATTGTTTAAAGTGTTTTTAATGAACATTAAAATGATAAATTATGTATTTTATAATGACAATAAAATATTAAATTGGAGCTGTACGTTTGTTAATATTTAGGTCACTTGAGTTAACTCGGGTCCGCATCTGTCATCATTTGTTCACTGTTGAACATTTTTAATTTCTTGATAACTAGCATTCCAATTCTTTTTATACGCCCGCATAAAAATGCGGGTGTATTATGCTATACCGCTGTCATCCGTCCGTCTGTCCATTTAACTTTGTCTTCGCAACTCCTTCTAAACGCTTAGGGGGATTTTGGTGAAACTTGGTACAAAAGAAAGATCACAATGTGGAGCTGTGCATAATGCAAGGGAAATGCTGTCCAATGTTTTTTAAAGGAGTTGTGACCCTTGGACTTAATTTTTTTCTATTCAAAATACTTTTGTCTTTGCAACTCCTCCTAAACCCTTTAGGGGATTTTGATGAAACTTGGTACAAAGAAAGATCACAATGTGGAGCTGTGCATATTGCAAAGGGAATGCTGTCCAATGTTTTTTTAAAGGAGTTACGACTCTTGGACTTGGGTTTTTGTTGTTGTTTTTTTTCTCTTCAAAATACTTTGCCTTTGCAACTCCTTCTAAATCCTTTGGGGGATTTTGATGAAACTTGGTACAAAGAAAGATCACAATATTACAAGGGGAATGCTGCACCACTATTTTTTGAAGGAGTTGGGATCCTTTCACTTGGATTTATTTTATGCAAGTACCTTGTCTTCGCAACTCCTCTTAAATCTTTTGGGGGATTTCAATAAAACTTAGTACGATGGAAGATCACAATGTGTAGATGTGCATATTACAAAGGGAATGCTGTCCCACTATTTTTGAAGGAGTTACAGCCCTTGGACTTAGATTTGTTTAATACAAGATACATTGTTATTGCAACTCCCGACGAAATCCTTTGTGGATAATCCTTTCTTACTTGTTCAAATTCCTGGGTCAATAGTGTATGCAGGCGTATCATGTACCAGTTTAGCGGTGCCCTATTTTTCAAATTTGGTATGAAGCATCTTTAGGACTCCTGCACCCCAGGGGCATGGCTAAAACTGCCAAAAATTTACCAATTTTCAAAAATCTCTACAACCACACATCTTTAAGTAAAACTAAAGAATAGTGACATGGAGCAGGAAGGGCTCTAGTAAAATTTGGTAGGGTTTTGGTTCCAGGGTGGGCCAGAATTATTATAGGAATCATTTGAAAGACTTCTTAATTTTGCTGATTCAGTATAAAAACTAAATGCATATTTAGGAAAAAGAATGTACATGTACCAAAATTGTGAATTTTGCAATCCCAGGTTTTGACTCGAGGACGGGGCCAGAATGGTCATGTTGTGCTTGTGTAAATATTTCGTCAGTTACAGGGGCATTAAGTTTTGAGAACACGTTTTAAACTTGCTGAATATTGGAATTCAGATTAGATATGCAGAAGAGGAAATTTTTTTGATATTTTGTAGCCCTTGGGAAGGGGGTGGCTAGTGATACATGTACTTTTAACTAATACTCCAGTGACTGATAAGAACTGGGGGTCTCTTATTTAAGATGCATGGAAAGAAAATGTTGTGGAAAGTGCAGTTTTTATCTCCACTCTAAGTACAACATATTTGTCTATTGATCCAGAACATTTTGTCTTATTTGGTAATCCCCCTGATTACATGATGGATGACAAAGTTTTACCTGGATTCAATTTTATGGAAATTTGTTTTAGTATGGGAATGATGTGAGGCAGTTCTCTCTGTAATGAAAATTTGTTGATAATTCTGACGTTAAATGAATGTTTTACACATTCAATAGGACAATCTGCATTGACAGTTTTCTGGAATTTTTTTTTCCCGGTATCCCTGTTGCAGGTTTTTAATATTGAAAATGAACTTGCATCAATGGGTTACAGATTAAGTTTGAATTTTCTTGATCAATTTTTAAAAGAGTTATGGACCTTGAACTTAGCAAATCTTGGGGATTTGACAGTTTTTCTGACTTTAAGCCATAGAATTGAAAATTTATACATGAACTTTTACTATATATACCCATCAATAATCAGTGTTATGACACTGTAAAATTCACAGAGGGTCATCTGACTTTTGGATCAACACCAAATTAACATAAACTGAAATAATTAAAAATAATAATATTTAAATTATTGCTCTCTTCAATTGAATTGCAGTGTACATCAATTCAATTACATTGTAATGCATGTAATAATTAATTGAATTATTGCTGTCTTCAATTGAATTAATGATATCATTATTTAATTCAATTAATGTGTGCAATAATTGTTTTACAGAGAGCAACTATATAACTAAAGGTATCTTCAATTCAACATATCCACAATTGAATTAATGATCTCTTTTAATTGAATTGTTTCTCTCTTAAAAGAATTCATGTGTGCATGAATTATCTTCAATTACTTGGCATACTTGATTCTAACGATCTGGGGCACTTGGGTTGATCGGTGATAACTGGCGACACACTTGATTGTGAGCCAGAATTGTGCATGCATCCTGCCGATTGAGCTGGAAAATTTTGATACGCGAAAGCGGCTTCAAGATGGCATCCATGGAGACAGTAGTATCGAGAGTAACTTATTCAAAGACATATAATGTTTTTAATCTGGGTACACGGGTGAAATATACGTGATTTGTAAATAAATGTTTTGGTTATTTCTATGCCAAATAATGTTTAATCAATAGAGGGTCAACATTTTCATTACTGTACTGTAGTCGGGTCACTTGATTCTAAGTGTGTTGCCAGGTATACCCAGCTAAGTTCAATTTGACTAATTTTTTTCAGAATTAAGTGTTCCATTATTTTCAATGTCAATTTACATGGATAGTTTTATAGGCACAAAACGAAATCAAAATGGTAGTATTGATTAGGCCCCTTTCAATTTTCAGATTTATCAGCTTTGTCTTTAAAGATATATGTGTAACTGGAAGGGAGAAAATGCAACAGACTAGACCAGTATTTGAACCCAGGCCCCTTGCATTTCTAGTCAGGTGCTCATGCAGCTAACAACCCGAGCCATCTGGCCACTGGTGGTCAAACAGGACCACCAAATAGTTAGGGGTCTTTGAATTTTTAATATTAATAAGATGATAGCACTTTCTATGGCATGCAATAACTTGAGATTTACTCAAAGAATTTAAAGGTATAATGCTCAGATTCTTATAGCAATCACTCTGTCTTTCTGTCTGCACATAAGCATGTATGACATGCAGTAACTTAGCTGTTCCTCCGGGAAAATTTTCATGAATTTTATACATTACACATGTTAGGCAGAGGAAGACCCCTATCGATTTTCGGATTTATCGCTGGGCCCATTACTGACTTGTCAGTTTTTCTAGTTTGTCTCAGCCTCATTTTAATCACACCCAGATTCTCGAATTCTTCTACTAGTTTAAATGAGTGATAGTACTTTAGTTTACAAATTATTTCTTTCTTTTTTTTTCTTGTCAGAGTTACGTTTGGTAAGTTAAGTACCTGTACTACAATGAACTCTGCTGTTCGTGGCATTTGATGTCGGTGAATTGGTTCTCGGGAATTACGCCTCGCATGATAAAGACTGTAAGGACCAAATACAAAGAGGTGTACCTGGAGGATTTATAACACTGTGGTTGTTTTTTCATTCTAGCACTGAGCTATGCATGCAGATAGAAACCAAAGACTTGCTGATTTTGTTAGACATTCACCTTTCATTGATTTAAGAGCCATTTTGTTTGGACACTTAAAGCCTCGTAAACAATAAATGCCAAGTCCTTGAAAATCCAGATTTTTATACATGTACAAAGTAATTCAAAACACTCAACAAGTACATTCCAGTTTCAGTTTCTGCTTAAATTTTCCATGGAAGAACAAACATAGTGATCAAGATTTAGGACACTTAAAGACTGTAAAAGTTTAACACATAATTTGTATTGTTTTACCTGTTAAAGGGTCCAACCAAGATACAATATGTAACACAAGCGTGGGTCTGAGTTTGAAATTTTTTTTCTTCATTTTTATTGTATATGGAATAAAACCCAGGACTCCAGTAATATGTAATTAGTATAAAATTAAAGTTTAAATACTTTTTAGGTCCCCTGAGTCACTCTCTGGTGATGTAATGTCCTTGGTCTCCATCCATCGTCATGCGCTGTCCGTTAACAATTTTCCACTTCTATCTTCTTGCAAACTCATTTTTGGTGTGAATTAAGCTTCTTTCAGATAAGAGAAGTGTAAATTGTGAAATTTATGATATCTCTGCTCCCACACATGGAGGAAAACTAAATGCATATAATTATGATGTCCATGAGACCCTCTTCCTAAGTTGTTAAAATCATGGCATTGGGTTAAAAGTTTAGGCCCAAGGGTGGGGCTGATATGGCCATAATACAGTTGAAATGCATTAAATCTTAGAAAAAAATTATTTTCTTTTATACTTCCATAGGAAGATAAACTGAATGCATGGTTGTAATGTCCACGAAGCCTTAACCTACATGTACCGGGTACTTAAATTGTGAAATGCACTGCCCCTGGCCAGGTCAGGGTTTCTGACTTAGGGCAGGGCCAAGATACCTATCTAGAGAAAATGTATTGAATCTTATAAAATCTTTTTCTCTATTTTCATAACAGAAATCTCCTTTAATCTTATGTTTTGTGATAATTATTTTTACGCATAACAATTATGATAATATCCATGGTTGGTTGGGGGGGGGGGGGGGGGGGAGGGGCAAACTTGGCCATACTGCAGTTAATAATATGTGTTCTATTTTAGAGACTCTTATTTACTGTGCATTGTAGATTTGTAGCAAAAACTGTAAGCTTGTTATAGCTGTCTACTTAAATTGGAAATTCCGGCATGACTCCTGAGGCAGGGGTACTAATATTCAATAAAAGATGAATACACATTTAGAGGGGAGGACACAGCTGTCTACCAAAAATTACAGATCTGATATAATTCATCGTGTGTTGGGGGGGTGGGATGGCTTCCTCTTTCCTTCTACTCTAATTGAATGGAATTGTATGCATTTTTAGATAGATCATAAAACTGTGCAAAAGACCCCAGAATGAGACTGAAATGCAGATATGTCGAGACTCCCTGACCGGGCACTGTATGAGCTCGAGACTCCCTGACCGGGCACTGTATGAGCTCGAGACTCCCTGACCGGGCACTGTATGAGCTCGAGACTCCCTGACCGGGCACTGTATGAGCTCGAGACTCCCTGACCGGGCACTGTATGAGCTCGAGACTCCCTGACCGGGCACCGTATGAGCTCGAGACTCCCTGACCGGGCACTGTATGAGCTCGAGACTCCCTGACCGGGCACTGTATGAGCTATGGTACTCAGGTGACCATTAAGGCCTATGGGCCTCTTGTTATCAGTCTGAGAGTAAAGGTGCTGCAGCATCTCGTGGGATAATGAGATCAGCAGAAAAAGAGAGGCTATAGTAACAATTAATGTCTTGATGGTCATTTAGTTCAATGGTCAACACACACCACATGACTAATACAAACTTGTAACCATTCATTCATGAATACAATCTTACTCGGCTATACATGTTCACTGCAAAACAGCAGCACTGTGACATTTTCACCTGCTGGGGTAACATATAAATATAATACATGTACTTACAAACAAAACTGACATTGATATGTATCATGTAACAGTCTTCCCTGACATACAGTGTAGCACAGTTACACATGGGGAGTGATCTGCTGTGACACCCACTAGCTGTACCTCTCTAGAGTCTCTACCTGTCTACCTGTCCAGTGAGGTCCTATCTGTTTACCTGTACAATGAGGTCCAACCTGTCCAGTGAGGTCCTATCTGTTGTACAGTGAGGTCCTATCTGTTTACCTGTACGGCGAGGTCTTACCTGTCTGTAACACCTGTATGGTGAGGTCCTACCTGTCCAGTGAGGTCCTATCTGTTTACTTGTACAGTGAGGTCCTATCTGTTTACCTGCACGGCGAGGTCTTACCTGTCTACACCTGTATGGTGAGGTCCTACCTGTCCAGTGAGGTCCTATCTGTTTACTTGTACAGTGAGGTCCTATCTGTTTACCTGTACGGCGAGGTCTTACCTGTCTACACCTGTATGGTGAGGTCCTACCTGTACAGTGAGGTCCTATCTGTTTACTTGTACGGTGAGGTCCTACCTGTCTACACTTGTATGGTGAGATCCTACCTGTCTATACCTATACAGTGAGGTTCTACCTGTCTATACCTGTACAGTGAGGTCCTACCAGTATGGCGAGGTCCTACCTGTATGGCGAGGTCCTACCTGTCTACCTGTACAATGAATCTGTCCAAACCTGTACGGTGAGGTCCTATAGATCTGTCTACCTGTACGGTGAAGTCCTACCTGTCTTCCTGTACGGCAAGGTGCACTACAATTCAATTGAAAGAGCAATAACTCAATTGATGTGAGCATCAATTCAATTAATGTTCGCAATAATTATTGCTCTCTTCAATTGAATTAATGCTATCATTCATTCAATGGATGTTTGCGATAATTATTCTAAGGAGAGTGACAATATTAATATAATTAGAAATCATTTCTACCGAGCTCCAAATTTAGATTACACCATGTTAATGTATACATCAATTAAAGAGAGCAATCATTAATTTGAAGCGTGCCTCTATTCATTTGCAAATGTATCGGGAAGGGAGAAAATGCAATGGACCAGACTGGGTTTCGAACCCGGGGCCCCCTGAATCCCCAGTCAGGTATACTCTCCGTTTTCTGTTACATTTGCTGCTGTAGATCAGTCCGTGGAACTGACAGGTGAAAATGTCTGCAAGGGGATAAAGATCGATCCTTAGTTGATGTCTTCAAGTGTGAAGACATTCAAGGAGGGAGGGATTAATGTAGCGGTCAGCCGGATTTGGTCACTGGTGGCCAGATAGCTCAGTTGGTAGAGCACTTGACTGGAGATTCAGGGGGCCTGGGTTCGAATCCCAGTCCGGTCTATTGAATTTTCTCTCTCCCTGCTAAATTTGGTGCCGTAGACCAGCCCAGCTGGAACTGGTCGGTACTGAAAATGTCTGCATTGGGGATCTTAGATCCTAAGATGATGTCTTCAAGTGTGAAGACATTTAAGGAAGGAGAAATGTAGTGATCAGTCGGGTTCGATCACCAGTGGCCAGATAGCTCAGTTGGTAGAGCACCTGACTGGATATTCAGGGGGCCCAGGTAATTCAAATCCGGGTCTGGTCCGTTGCATTTCTCCCTATTACACACGCACAATAGTTGAATTGATGATATCTTCAAATGATTAAAGATATCTTCAATTATTTAGGTTTTAAGTTAATTTGGCACCCCATACAGGTTATGGGGTAAATCCGAAACCCACAGAAACATCCTAAAAAGCAATTGAATGATCAATTATACCGATCAGACTTCATTATTGTTAAATCCTAGGTCTGACCGTTCTTTGATATTGATCTGTGACTAGCAGAAGATTCTCAATAAGAAGACTCGAATAACGTACCAATATCGTCTGACTTCTGAGAATAAATTTTAATTGAGTAGTCCTGAATGTTCAGGAGTTGGTACTCTTTCTGCACTTAATGACTTCTCCGAGACACACTCCTATTTTCCTTTAGTACAACGGGATTTCAATATTTGCATGGTTGACCTATCACAATGTAAGGATCTCTGGTCCATTCATCTGTGCAGAATCACAGGAATTTAATTTGAAATCAAGAAGAGACTCCATGTTCCACAGTTAGGGATCTAGATAGTAAATGGAATACTATATAATATTCATGTTCTTGTTCCTTTCTTACTTAACCGGCGCGAGCGGGATTCGAACCCGCGCTCACCTCTGGTCGGCGCGGGTTCGAATCCGCTCGCGCCGGTAAGTG